>NC_134538.1:73709936-73957436 GCF_050624435.1 Tenrec ecaudatus
AACAGCACTGAGAAACTCAAAATATTGAATGGAAAATTTGGAAACACACCTTTATACAGGACATAGGAGCAAAATTGAATCAACGAAATATAAAATAATATAAAATCATCATTATGAAGGACAAATTCCTAGACACCAATTGTTTGAGGGGGGAACAGAAAAAAGGAAAGACCAAGAATTATAGGACCCTATCATGGAGAAAAATTTGTACATAATTGGAATTATAGAACAGGAAGAGACAAAAACAAACAAGTAAACAAAGAGAAAATTGTAAAAGAGTTGCTGGCAGAAACCTTCCCTAATCACAAAATTCAATGACTCCATACGGAATAGACACCAAAAGAAAGTCACCAAGATACATTATCATCAAATTTGACAAAGGAGAATGTTGAGAGAATATACCTTGAGAATAATGATGTTACCTACAAAGCAGTTGCAATAAAAACTAAAGCCTAATTACTCAGCAGAAATCATGCATGCAAGAAAGCAATCAATCATTTGACATGGATAAAACCTTGAAAGGAATAAAATAATGCCAACTAAGAATTATATACCCAGGAAAAAATTGTCTCACACACAGTAACAAAACTAGAACATTTGTATATAAACAGAAAGTAAAGGAACCTGCAAAAATAAGACCAACATTTAAAGAAGTACTGAAGGAAGTCCTCCACACAGAGGACCAGCAATGTCAGACAACAACAAAAGGTTATGGCAGAGGACAGCATTGGCTGGATATCCAGGTAGTAAATGCTCAAAAATAAATCTAAGCTAAAGGACTTCAAACAGGAAACCAGATATGTCTGTCTGTAAATGATGACAAGGTCAAAAGCAAAAGATGGAATAAATAGTATAGTTGTAGAATTTCCATATGGAAGGGAAGTCAAGGCAATCACAAAATAAAAGACTACTTTAAACTTAGGAAGATAGATGTAAATTTCAAGGGAACTACAAAGAAACTTTAAAAACCTAATTATCAATAGAAAAGAATAAGACAATAGTACAAATTCAACGAGACAAGAAACAAAAAGAAAATCCATAAAGAAGAACTTGGCACAGAAAATGAAGCAAAGAAACCATCAACAGCACAACACACACACACAAACACAAGAGAACGACGCATCAATAAATTCATTCCTACTGATAATCAAAGAGAATATAATTATCTTAAATATACCAGTAAAGAGAGACAGAGTAGCACAATGGATAAAAAAACAAGACCCATCAATGTCCCTGTGTAAGCAGCACACCTTAAACACAAACATAAACTAAGACTCAAAAGGACAGGAAAAAAAGCATCAAGTAAACAATCACCAAAAAAGACCAATGGTGGCAATATGGAGCGCTGATCAAATAAACTTAAAGGCAAAATCCAACATAAAAGATAAGGAAAGTCATTACAGAAGTCTTCAGAAAAGTCATAGAGTAATGGGATTAAAAGACAACGAGATTTCTCCACAAATGTCTTGAAGTCCCTAGTATGATAAGGGAGACCTGGTGGCAAATGGGTCACCCATTGTGTGGCTAGCACCAGCACCCACAGTTCTCAATCACCAGTCATTCTGTGGGAGAACAATGGGGCTTTCTAGACCTTTAATGAGTTACAGCCTCAGAAACACACAAGCATAATCCTGCTTGTCCTACTACGTTGCTATGATTGGGAACTGACCCAATGGGAGTGAGCTTTGAGTAGGCTGATTAAAGATAAATCCATCAAGAGAATATAGCCATAATAAATATATAGTCACTCATGACAGAGTTCTGAAATACACGAGACAAAGTTGACAAAATTGAACAGCACTGAAGAAGAAATAATTCCACATGAATAATAGTAGACCTGAACACACCACGTTCAGTGAAGGATAAAATTACAAGCTAGAAAGAAACTTAGTAAAGATAAAGAAAATCTACATGCCGTAACTAACTAACTGAACCTTATAGCTGTATACGGAACACTACACCCAACATCAGAAAAGTATACATCCTTTTTCCAATGCACCTGGATCATTCTCCTGAACAGAAACAAAGCAGACCTCAGTGAAATCCAAAACACTAAAATAATATAAAGCATCATTTTCTTATCACAATATCATAAACATAGAAAGGAAGACATAAATATAAGGATAATAAAACAATATAAGGATAATAAAACAATCATTTATAAGAATATAAAACATAAAATAACAGGAAGAATACGAAAATAATCATGTCCATAGAAACCGAATAAGAATTTGCTTGAGAACCATTCAGAAGTAGAAGAAAATGAATATGAAGCTTAAAATTCCCTAGAATCAAATGAGAATGAAAACACAATATATCTAAACCTGTGGAACACAACAAAAACGGTGTCCAGGAGTCAGCATAGAGCAATAAGAGCACACACAAAAAGACGAGCCAAATTAAAATCCCAAACCTACAACTCAACCAAATGGGAAGCTAGTAGCAAAAGACACCCACAGTCACCAGAAAAAAGGAAACAATAACGATTAGAGTAGAAATAAGTAAGACAAAAAATAGAAAATCAATACAAAGAATGAACCAGACTACAAGTGGGTTCTTTGAAAGGATCAGCAAATCACAGAACAAACTGGCAAAAGGAAATCAGGAGAAAAAGCAAGTCTCCCAGTTAAGAAAGTAGATGAGCGATAAAAGAAACAACTGAGATTTAAAAGATCACAATGGGTAATATGAAACAACTGAAGGCCTAGCGGAAATGGACAGATCTCTAGAACACATTACCATTAAGACAGTAAGGTGGGAAAAAAAAACAGTATAGATCCGGGTACTTTAAAAAAAATAAAATTAAAAAGCCCAACAAGAAAAAGCCCTGACCAAGACAGCTTTGCTAGAGAACTTTACCAGACATTCCATCGAGCTCACACTAATGCTACCCAAAGATATCAGAGCATACAGAGGCAGGAATACTCCAAAATTCATCCTATGAAGCCATCATACCCTGATATCAAAGCTAGACAAAAAGTGTTTTTTAATAATAAAATTAAAGATCAATAGCATGACGATAGAAAAAAACATATCAGCAAAACTCTAACCAATAGAATTCAACAGCATACAAAAAATACATTATGACCAATTGAGGTTCATACTAGGTATGCAAGGATGATTAAATAGAAGACAATCAATCAACGTATTCAATACATAAATAAAACAAATGAATCATGTGATCAACTCAACACAGAAAGGCATTTAATGTAACTCAACATCTATTCCTCATAAGACTTTCTTCAAAACAGGGCTACAAGGGAAATTGTTCATCATAATAAAGGACATGTATACAAAACCAACAGGGTAACATTATGCTCAAAGGAAAAAGATTCAAGGCTTTCCCGTTGAAAGCAGGAACCAGATAAGGGTGCCTCTTATACATTATTGTGCTGGAAGTCCCAGAGAAGGACGCTAAAATTGCTAGGGGAAAAAAGTAAAACTGTCCTAATTTGTGCGTAATGTAATCCCATATGTAAAAAATCAGTTAGATTATTGTTGTTAGGTGCCATCGAGTCAACTGTGAGCCGATGCACAACAGAAGGAAACACTGCATGGTCCTGCGTCGTGCTCACATTGTTCCTACTCCTGAGCCCACTGCTGCAGCCATCTCTCATTGAGAACCTTCCTCTGTTTCTGCTGCCCCTCCACTTTTCCAAACATGATGTCCTCCTCCGGGGACTGGCCTCTCCTGACAATCTGTTCAAAGTACCATATGTACTCGTGTAGAAGCCGAGTTTTCCAGCACATTTTTAATGCAGTTTTTGTGGTAAAATTAGGTGCCTAGGCTGATATTCGGGTCAACTTATACTCGACTATATACGGTATGTAAGACAATGTCTTCCCATCCGTGTCTCTAAGGAGCACGCTGACCTTATTTCTTCCAACACAGATCACTGTCTCTTGAGCAGCCCATGGTACTTCCTTCAATTACTAGATTCATAGATTACTCTATGTCAGCAAAGCGAACCTTGAAAAGGAAACATTGAGAGCAATTCCCACTCATTTACAATAGCCACTCAAAACACAAATCCAGAAGAATAAATTGACCGGGGGCGTAGATGACCTATAGTAAGAAACTATAAAGTACTACTGCATGAAAAAGCGAGAGTCGGAGAGAGAGAGAGAGAGAGAGAGAGAGAGAGAGAGAGAGAGAGAGAGAGAGAGAGAGAGAGAGAGAGAGAGAGAGACCCCTACATAAGTGAAAGAAAATACCATGGATAAGGCTTATCAAAATGCAAATGTAATCCAAATTGCAGCAGTAATTTTAAACAGATGGCACATGTTGATATGAAAAGGAGAGCAAGCCAAGTTCTGCCTTAGAAGGAACCTAACTAGGAGGGCTCATCCTAAAGATCTCAGAACATGTGCTACAACCACAGAAGTCCAAGCAGCTAGAGAAGCGCAGTGACAGACACATATGCCAATTGAACCAAACTGACGGCCCACCTATAAGTCCTTCCAACTATGAACAGGCCATCCTTGGCAAAGGGACAAAGGCCATTGAATGAGGAAGAGACGATCTCTCTAATAAATAGCGCTGACAAAACTGTAGAAAAATGAAACGGGGCCTTTTCCTCACACCATACAAAATGCTTACTCAAAATGTACCAAAGACCTAAATATGAGGATACAGCCTAAAAGTAAAAAGAATGTGCAATAAAAAATAAGGACAATGTTAAGGGTATTAAAATATATGGCATAAATACAATTAAATGCAGTCCAAACATAATTAAAATTGCAGAGATAGCAAAAGATTAATGATACAAATAGAATCTCCTAAAAAAATACTGATACATATAAAAAAATTCACCAAACAGTTCAAAAAGAATGTATACAGATTGGAAAAAATTTTTGGCAACGATTTATCTGACCTAGAACTACCTTTCAGCCAAATAATATGCAAGCCCATAAAATAAACACAAACACCCAAGAGGAATGTGTTCCTTAGACTGACCTATATGAGATAAAAGGGCATCTTCCCAAAGCAAAAGTGCGAAAGTGGGAAGAGGCAGAAAATTCCATGAGGAGAGTACTGATACCTGGTGAGAATACAACCAGTGTCAGGGAACATTTTATGTGCAAACTATCAAATGAGAAACTCAATTGCTCTGTATTCTTTCACCTAAAGCAAAATAAAAAAAAGAAAGAAAGAAGCAACTAGTTTATAAATCCGAGCTAATTCTGTTTGCTACATTAATTTTTTGCCTCTCCTAAGTAACATTTGTTGTACCTTCTTTGAGTTATTACATGTCTATGTATGTTAGTATCTTTAAAGAAAGTTTCTTTCATTCAACCTATAATGTAATTTTCATTATTTCTATCAGTCATTTCTTCCAGTGTATAATTGATTCAGAGCTCTCTTCTTATAAAAAGAATGAGACAGAATTGATAGATTCATTATGTGTGTTTTTATGTGTGTGCATATGCCAACATAGGTAGAGATATATCACCATTTCCACTCCACCATCTATTAGTTTGTCATACGTTGGCTTGAAATAGCTGTGTTGCTGGAACTTATGCCACCAGCCTTTCCAAATCCCAGCTGAGTGACTCGTGGTAGGCAGGTTTCAGTAGAGTTTACAGACTAGGAATAAAGTCCTTGCCACCTTCTTCTGACTATTAGCCAATGAAAATTCGATTAATTGAAGCAGAATATGGTCTAATGTAATATTGGGAGATGAATCCTCTTTGTTGGAACACTCAAAAGACACACTGGCGGCAACAATGGGCACAAAGACATCAACGATTGTGAGATGATACAGGGCCAGGCAACGATCCCTTGGTTCACAGGGGCTCACCATGAGCTGCAGCTGAGGCAAACACAATCAACACAACAACATCCAGTCCATTGCCGAGGATCACCAAGCCATCTGAGTAAAGTACCAGAGCCAGGATAACTCTTTGTAGCACAGACTCCGATTGTAAGCCAGTCCAAGAAACAAACTTGCTCCCACGTGGAGGATGCCTTTCACAGGTCATCATGGCCCACGTTTCCATGCCTAACTGACTCATCAAGTACTTTGCAAAAGATCTCACGGCTGAGTCAACCCCGTTTATCATACATCGGACAAACAAAAAACACTTGAGACATCTATCTCAGAATCCTAGGAATCCAAAGGGGACTGAAATGGCAATTGACTAACAGATCCAGGCCTCTGTCTACGTATGGGGATGATGTGAAACCTGTTTCTACGTTCGGTCTGTGTGACTGGACGGACAGTTCCAGACGGCTTTCAGAGCGGGTGGTGCTCCGAGAGAAACTTCAAGGACTCGGTTGGAAAACAGGAAGGTCAAACCCTGGTCAGTTCAATGACCTCTTGTTTCATCTTTGCCAACGGCAGCACTGGACACACCCAGGTGAGTGGGTGAGAATGGTGAGGAGGAGGGAGGGGGCAGGACTAGTAACCATCCGGTTTCAGAATGATGGAAGGAAAATCCTTCCTAGATTCTGTGTAATGTTTAGTTTAGCTCTGTCTAGATGACTGCAAAAGCTATTAGCAGGGAAATGCACATTCAGATATCGGCTCCTTTTAAAAACCTCATTAGACCATTTATCTTCTTACTTTCCCAAGCAACAAGTTCAGATGGCAACATCTCTATGTGTCTCGAGTGTGCCTCTCTGATAGAGTTCTGATAACTTTAAATATATGTCGTGGTATGGGGCAAACCCGTTCTAAACCTACAGTAATAAAATGCACATACAACTTAAAAGAAAAAAGCAAACAGTTGTCTGAAGGTGACGCTGACTCAAGGCGACACTTTTCACACCATATTCCCTGTTGCTCTTATAAAATGCCAATCAAATAATAGCAATATCACATTTTCATAAGGAATACACTTACTTTCTGTGCAAATAGGACAACATCCTTTCCTGTTGAGAATTTTACCCTAATTAAGAGAAAAGCAAATAACAGGTTAGTATTAAGAAACAGGATCTGTTGAGGACACATCTTACTTAAACCTGAAACAGGATAAATCAATGAAATCCATGCAAGCTGTGTTTGCACTCAATGCCCAGATGGTGAGGGGGATGATGAAAATGAAGTTTCAAATATCAGGTTCTAGGGCCATGCAAAGACATTCAAAATGCTTTCTTCTCCAGCCCCCACCCACCCCCACCTCTGCGCCCTAAGAAACATAATACCTAAAGGACTCGGTGTGATTTTTCTCACATGGAAGAAAGACGGAGACAATCTGCCCTCAAGCTTTTCACTGATACCCAAATGCAGCCTCCTGGAGACCAAGTGCACATATAAAACTGGAATTGTCTATCCATCTCTCCGTCCACACAAGGCCTTCATTCTGCCTTTGCTGGCTGGAGGAGCCCAGATAATAAAACAGACCCTAAGCTGAGGCTCCTCCAGTCCTATGGCTATGAGAAATAACCCCTAGGAGATCAAGTTCAGTCAGATGTCTTCTTTTAGAAAGTGGTATGTTATCCATGTTAAGGCATCTTTATCCTGTCAAAGCCTATGAAACTGAGAGTTTTGAAATGCTGAGTAATTTTCCATTACCTTTCTGGAAATACAGCGCAATCTCCAACATTGCATTTCATTGATTTTTAATGTCTGGCATTTAAAAGAAGAAGCCTAATTTCTAGGCCCACAGCAGAGAATACCATTGCCTTATCCCTGTCTCGATGGCGAGGCACAGAGAAACAAGAAATGTGGAAGGAGATGATGTAAACAAAACCCAACTAGATATTTTACTCCTGAAATCGAACATCAGGTAGTGAAATGAGTTGAGTTAATACGTCAGATATAGTTGGATTTAATCAATATTAAACCTTACTGTAATCATTGTTATACAAGGTGATAAAAAGGTGGAGAGGATATAGTGACAGTTTCCCCCCATGACGAGGGCAATGAATGTCTCTGAACTGCACACATGAAGCATGTTTGGAATGGCCAATGATTTTGTGCATATTTTACCCAAGTGAAATTAAATAAAAAAGGCATGCAACAAACTTGCGGGCATTTCCCTTTCTATAGATAAAGAAATCAATGTCTTGCAACACAGGAGTAAATAATAATAATAATAATAAAAATAAAAACTCACTGACATTGAGTTTATTCTGACTCATATGGATGAGAATTGCCCCTGAGGGTTTTGGAGACTGTAAATCTTTAGGGTGCAGAAAGCCCCACCTTTCTCCCATGAAGCGGCTGGTGGTTTTGAACCGCTGGCCTGGCAGTTAATTTGTTGTCCAGCTGTAACCTCCTCTTCACTAGGGGTAGTAGTTGCAAAATCCAACCTAATTTGCATGACTCTAAAGGCCACGCTCTTTCTGCTGTGGATTTTTATCCTCCTTAGTCTTTCATCGCCAAGGGGATTTAATATTTTCTGAGTTTCTGTTATGCCCTAGACAGAGTGCTGTGCATTCTTACAAACTTGAGCTCATTTAAACTTCTCAAGCTTCCAAATACTTCTTAGCCCCTGTTAATGAAGAACAGGGACCATGTCGGATTCATTTTTGCACCAGCTAGACCTCAAACAGTCCACCAAAGGCAATGACAAATTTGAATGAGACATAAAGTTCAGCCTCACCCAGTGTCCCACGGATTGGGGGCCCCCCTGCATATTTGCTACGCCTAGAGACCTGTTACCTATTTCTATTTGGCACAGAAATGGGCTCCAGCTTCTCCTGTCTGAAAGTCTTCAGGGACTAAGCCAAATGAGGTCAGCTCAGGTCCATGGAGTGGTGGCAGCAGGGTGGGATAGACTACCGTCTCTGTGCAAATGACGCTGAACCATTAAAAACCAAAACAACAACAACAGGTAAGCAATCTGATGTTCTGCACCTGCATCCCTGCAGAATTTTCCAGCTCCCTTAGTCAGGAGAGAGAGAGAGAGAGAGAGAGAGAGAGAGAGAGAGAGAGAGAGAGAGAGAGAGAGAGAGAGAGAGAGACCCAAGCAGGTAATAACCCTAAATGAAGTGAACAATAGACCATGGGCAGGGTACAAAGTGAAACCCGCTGGGTTGTACTGACTGCAGTGCACTGAGCGCTCTGTGGCCTCATCTATCAAATGTGCTGGTCTCAGAAGAGAGGTCTCAGCATGAAGTGAGGGGAGCCCACTGATTACAGAGAGATGCTCAGCCCCCGTCAGATGCAGCAGTAGCGTCCCAATGACCCAGTTCCCATTAGAATCTTCACAGCCCTTCTCAAAAATGATTCTTCGCTGTCTTTTACGGAGTTGGCAGAGAGAATGGAGAAACCCAGCCATAAAATTTTTCTTCAGCAAGACACACATAGATAGTTTTGGGCAAAGAGGTGTGCGGGAGCCAGGAAGGATGGAGCAGGGGATACAGGCTGCTGCTTCTACTTTTTTTGTATTCTCCCCCAGGCAATGGAAGGAAAGGCCAGTAAGTGCTTAGCAGGCTTCCCAGGGTGGAGGCAAGTTATCGTCCAAAGACCTTGTGCAGCCCCCTGAGAAGGGAAAGTGTGAACCGGAGGGTAGGTTGGAAAGCTGCCTAGAAACACACAGGTGGCCCTGGGGCAGGAGCTGGGCATTGGCAAGCTTGGAGGAGATGAGGAGGGGGTGGGGCCCAGGAAAGTCCCACACAGAGAGAGCTGGATGCTCCCCATCCAAAGGGTCCCCAAAGAAGAACGGCTAATGAGATGCTGGTGACATGAAGAGCGTCCACCTCCTTGAAACAGGAGGACAATGAGAACCATCAGCCCCGCTACAAGTGGCAGAACTCGAGTACAGCTGGCGGCTCATCATTGGCCTGCTCAGGCTAGTTACGTGAACCACCAGGTTGGCACAGCATCCTGTTTTTGTCTTGTAGAATAAGGAAGCCCATTATTGCTAACATGTGCTGCGAGAGTTCATTAGCAGTGGAGGTTCCCCAAGGACTGGCATAAATGATGTGATCCCATTTTTCCCAATGAATATTTATAAGCAGGCCACGTTGGAGTCTATTAATTGTATATGCTTTTTTTTTTTCACCCTTCTTCCTTCTTTTATGTGAGGTTTTGTGTCTGAGGGTTTTTAAAGCAAGACTAATTAGGGTTTGTATTTTCTCTCTCTCTCTCTCCTCCCCTACCCTCCTCGATTCAGTTGTGCAATAGCAACAGCTGTTGTTTTTGTGTGCCTCATTTGGCACTCAAGTAAAAGCAGCAACTTTTTGTTTATAATAATAACAGATGTGAATGAAATGAAACGCTTTCTATATCAGAGAAGAGAGGACACGTCCATTAAATGCGGCTCTGATGTTCAATTCACTGGAGGTATGAATAGGCTGGACATTTCCCCCCAATGCACGAAACCTTGAAAGCTTTCAAGTTGCTGAGGTGAATTCAGTGAGGCTCAGACTTAAAAGATAAATGGTTTTTATTCAAGGCGCTGGAACTATGGGTTTCTGAAAGGAGAAATTTCCATAAGGATGCTCTTTCCATCTGGGGCTCCGGTGCATATAAACCAGAGTTAGAGAAGAGACTCTTTGGTAAAGGGGCTGGGGGTGTTGTTGGGCAGGAGAAACCCGTGGGGGATTTGTTAACACCCACAGATGAACAGACTTAAAAATCGCGGGGAAATGCATGCTCTTTTAATTTCATTTTCCATGAAATTTTTTAACTAACACCCCCTCCTCCAAAATTATATAGACTGGCTATTTGAAGAACAATGACTGGAGAAGTACGAAAGTAGTAAACGCAAAGGGTGGGTGCCTGGCAAGCAGAGAATCCAGCAAGGGAACATGAGAGAGCAGGTGGAATCGGAGTTCGAGAATTGGTGGAAGCAGCCAGGGGTAGGGGACTTGGGGCAAGGACACAGTAAGAACTATGTTCATGCCAGGCTAGAATCTAGATGGGGACTGCAAAAAACGAAGGAGCTGGGCTTGGCAAAGGACATTTGACTATTTGAGAAGTTGAACACGTGAGGGATCTGGACTCTGGGTTTAGAACAGTGGTTCTCAACCTTCCTAATGCCACGACCCTTTCATACAGTTCCTCATGTTGTGGTGACCTCCCCTCCAACCATAACATTTTCATCGCTACTTCATAACTATCATTGTGCTACTGTTAAGCATCAGGTGACCCCTGTGAAAGGGTCGTTCAGTCCCCAAAGGGGTCGAGACCCACAGGTTGAGAACTGCTGGTTTAGAAGATGGCACGGGGGCATGCCATACCCAAGGCATTCCCCAAGGCAGGTTAGCAAAGGGGAACACCAGCCTGTACCTGAGGGCAGCTGCTGATGGGAATGCACTGCTTCTTGCGACACTCAGCCTTGCCTTTCACACAAGCACAGATGGTGCAGTTAACAGAGGACCACATCTCTCCATCCTGTAGGAGAAAGCATAGAATGCGCTGTTAGCTGGAGGCACGGGGACGCTAACCCAACCGATTGCCGTTTTTCTGTCAAGGACAGGCTACCTTAGCTTGACTGAGCTATGCCATTGCTAGAGGAGAGAGTCTCAGGTGTCTGTCTGCTCTCAGCCACATTTCCTATGACGATCAGTGGGGACTTAGCAGGGGTGGATTTTATGTGGCTGCATGTGTATGAGTGTGTGTGTGTGTGTGTGTGTGTACATATGAATGTGTTATATATCTCTATGTGTGTGTGTTCCCCTCCATAAAATACATCAAGAATATTCATGTGTGGCCAGGTCAGGACTGCATCTCCATGCACTGTTTATTTAGGTAACACCCTGGGAGATAGTCAAATGTGAATGCTCATGCATGACGCAGTAACAAATAACTGACGTTCCCCTGTTTGAGTAGACGGAAATATTTATGCGGTCCCAGGCACCAGCAGTTTATTGAGATGTTCAGCGATGTTTAGTGCATCCCAGATGTGTCATTGTTCTGGACCACATGGGACATGAATATGCAAAGAAGAGTCTAATTCCAAGGCTTCCTAATGCCCAGGCAGACATCGGATTTACAAGTCATTTAAAATGTGGAGCCAGACAATAGGTCAAACACCACACTGATACAGTAGTCTTCTCCCCAGACGTAATACATCCCTTTGGAAGATTTCTCAGACCCTTGCTCCATCAGAAAAGGTTGTGTGAGAACTTTCTTTGGCTCACTGCCTCTAAAATTTGCAATTGCCAAACACCCCTCTGGCACACAAAGACCTAGCTCCTCCCAAGGAGAGGCAGGGGGATGCATCTGTGTGAAAGAGAGGATCACAAGCAACAAAGGTGGACCTGAAACCAAAGAAGGATTACTCCCCAAGCTTGTAGATGCAAGGAAGAGTGTGTTAACGTCAGAGAAACACGTCCGATCTTTGATGATGTCAAACACCTTCTCAGTTTTTAAAGTTAACTGAAGGACTAACTATTCTCTTATAACTTATTTCTCAGGAGAGAAAGATCTAATTGCACGTCTAGCATTCATTGTTTCAAGGATATCTCTGTAAATTATGTCAGGTCTCAGCCACTTTCTTCGAAGGAGACTTACAAAAGTTTGGCCCACCATGTGTGTAGTCATCTGGGTATTTTGGGGAGCAAGGATGACTTTAGGAAATAAGGACATGGGTGGCTCTGAAAACTGGTATAAATAGGACCTATGTAGGTCCCCCTTTCTGTGGAGATAACTTCTCATGGATTTTATAAGCACTGAATCCCCTCCCTCCCTCTGTCACACCAGCATCGGGGACAGGACATCTGGGCCGGCACAGCATGCCTGCAGCGTGCCCACCGCTGATGGAATCCAGTCTTGATTTGTATACATATCAAGCTTTCCTGCTCCAAAAGTCAACATCCATCTTTTTCAAGTACAATTCCCTTCCCCCTTGAGAAAAGGACGCCGTGGAAGCACTTTTCACAAAGCCAACACCTCTGCATCCTGAAGTTCACATGGCATGGTACAGTTTCCTGCCCGGGGACATCAAACAATAATGTACAATGCACACCTGTATTCCAGCTTAGATGTGGTGGTTATGACAGGGCTCACTCACCTTCTGGACTGGCTTCTAATCCCGTAGATATCCCCAGCTGAACATTTGCCAAATGAGAAAGTCTGTCTTTGAAGAGGCAGCTGTTAAAAGCTCCTCAAATGATCAAACGAACCTGGTTGGGACCTTGACAAGGGTCGCTAAGCAGTCCAGCTGAAAGAGAACCTCTCAGGAATGGGGGAACCACAGCCACACCAGCAGGGACCATCTTTTTCAACTCAATCAAGGGGAAGCCACATGTTCAAAAGGTTCTATTTTCTCATAGGTGTTAAGAAGAATCCTTTTAAAAAAATAGAGCCAGAAAAACATCTGTTGCTTCCGCCAAAACCACTATTTGTGGACTTACAGAATGCCTCATCCACCGGCATGGCATCCCACATAGCATTGCTTCAGATCAAGGAACTCACTTTACAGCAAATGCAGTGCAGCAATGGGCCCATTCCCATGGAATCCACTGGTCGTATCATGTTCCTCATCATCCTGAAGCTGCCGGCTTGATAGAACGATGGAATGGGCTCCTAAAGACACAATTACGGTGCCAACTAGGTGGCACCAACTTGTGGGGCTGGGGCAATGTTCTCCAGGAAGCTGTATATGCTCTAAACCAGTGGCCAATATATGGTGCTGTGTCTCCAATAGCCAGAATTCATGGGTCCAGGAACCAAGGGGTGGAAGCTGGTGTGGCACCACTCACTATTACTCCTAGTGATCCCCTTGCAGCATTTTTGCTTCCTGTCCCAGCAACCCTGTGTTTCTCAGGCCTGGAGGTCCTGGTCCTGAAGAAAGGAACTCTCCCACCTGGAAACACAGCACGGATTCCCCTGAACTGGCAGCTGAGAAT
Organism: Tenrec ecaudatus; assembly: GCF_050624435.1. NCBI lineage: Eukaryota > Metazoa > Chordata > Mammalia > Afrosoricida > Tenrecidae > Tenrec > Tenrec ecaudatus. Next base: position 73,723,684 of record NC_134538.1, read on the forward strand.
GCCCCCTGGGCACTTTGGGCTTCGCATGCCTTTGGATGAACAGGTCAGGAACGGTGTCACTGTGCTAAGTGGTGTGATTGATCCTGATTACCAAGGAGAAATTGGACTGGTACTACATAATGGAGGTAAAGAAGAATATGTCTGGAAACCAGGAGATCCCATAGGCCGACTCTTAGTGTTACCATGCCCTGTGATTAAAGTAAATGGTAAATTACAGCACCCAATCCTGACAGGACTTATAATGACCCAGACCCCTCAGGAATGAAGGTCTGGGTCACCCCGCTAGGCCAAAATACCACAGCCAGCTGAGGTGCTTGCCGAGGGCAAAGGTAATAAAGACTGGGTAGTAGTAGAAGGTAGTTTCACCTATCAGTTACAACCACGTGATCAATTGCAAAAACTAGATTTGTAATTGTCAATGTATTTTCTTTTTATGTGCTTATTGCATATATTTCCTTTGTCAGGTATGATATATCAGATACAATTGGACTCAGTGTGTTTTCATTTATATGTATGATAGATGATTGATGATAAGTATAAGTGTGATTTCATCAATGTCTGGAAATTATATGAGTATATATGGCTAAAGAATTGTGTACAGGTGCCAGGTTGGCAAAGGGTGGATTGAGATAGTTAGTTTATTGTGCCAGCCTGGCTGATAAACAAAAGAGGGATTAATTGAAGGACAGCAAGATAAATGGCTCGGTGAGCTTCGTCTTTCTTATCTCTCGCTCTTTGATCATCGGACCAGCATGCGGTTACCTTACTTGTTCTGTGCCTCAATTTACAGGCTACACTACCTGTGGGACACCTAGCTTGTGGACTGTGTTGTTGTGAGTTGAGGTTCCTTTAAGACCACATGATTGAAATGTACATCTCTTGAGCTGGGGACTGATGGTTGGTGGCCTGGCTGACGGTTGGTGACCTGCCTTGCTGTTGCTGCCTGTGCTGAGATAGCCTAGCTCTCTCTCTCTCTCTCTAAAGAGGACTAGCCGGTGGCCCTCAAGACTTGAAGGACTGCCAGTGTCTCACAACTCTCTCACGGGAGTGAGTTGCACTGAGCCATTTGTACTGCTTTATAATTTAACTGTTCAATTCTTGAATTATATATCTATCTATCTGTCTATAATTTAATGATTCATTTGTTATGTTATATAGCTATCTTTATGTATATAAATTATTAGCAATCTGGTTTTGTCTCTCTAGAGAAGGCTAACACAACTTCTTTTCAAAGAATTGTTCTCTGTCTCAAACCATACTTTTTTCTCTCTCTCTCTTACACACACACACACACACACGTATATGAAGCATGGAGAAGTCTCCCCAACATGTTGTTTGGGGCTGTTTAAGAACCCGTCAGCTGGGTCACGTGAGCGTGGTTGGTGACGTACCCGGAAGACCTTGCTCCCAGACGTGCACACGTTCGTCTCCTCGCGGGGGATGTGCAGAAGGCAGTCCTCGCAGTAGGTCTCCTTGTCTCGGTCACAGCTCCCGGGACGGGAGCACTTCTTCTTACACACCACCGTGGAGTCCTGGAGGTCCAAAGGGACACGGGCGTGAAAACTGGTCTCCCCTCCCGGGCATCTTCCCTGGCATCCGTGAACAATGCAAGCCCACCTCTGTCTTCCTTGTGTGCCATATTTGAATTTATTATTGTAAATAATCCATTCATTCTAAAATAGCGTTGGTTGATTTGCAACTTAGACTACACGATGAGGAAGATGTGATGCGTAAGGCAATACTCTGTCTTCTAAGGGCCTAGAATGCCATGCTTCAGTGCAGTGATCACTCAGTTCTGATCAGTGTGTGGCAAAAAGACTCCCTTCCTGTGGGCCCACCGACTTCCTTCTTCCTGTCCTTTGTATTTTTCCAAGCCTACATTAATAGTGTTTGTTGGGGGTCTTCTCTAGGATCACCTTACAGGAGTTCAGCACAGAAGCAAAATAGTGTTACTTTTTAACAAAGAGTAAAAATTAAGATCTGATGTTCCCTCTCAAAATGAAATTCGTCAAATGTGCTGTGTTCACAAAAGCACCCAGTGAATGCCTCCCAGATGAGACATGGGTCCTGGGGTTCTGCTCAAGGCTGTATCACCTTCCACCGGGCTATTCAACCTCTGAAAGTGGCACAGGTATACCTGTAACTCAAAGGGAGTTCTTTAAAAAGGGAGTCAGTTCTTTACAAGTTCTATAAGAAACGTAATCAGGTAAATTCTACTACTAATTTGGTTAACAATACGTTCCAGAAAAGTTAGCAGCAATAAAATTCTCTCGTCCCCATTTTCCAGCCAACAGGATAGAATTTCATCTGGACTTGGCCAACCGTTGGAATGGCAGCAAGAGCATTTATCAAACTGAGCAGAAGATGAGCATGGGTGAAAGAAGCGGTCCATTGACCCCTTCAAAGTGTCAAGACAGAGTAAGAACAATGGCAGAGAGATCCAACCCAACCCAAGCCCAAGTCCCAGACCCTAGTATCAAGCTGTGAGCAAGGACTTATTCCTAAAAACCAAGTACAAAAAGTTTGTGCGAAAGAACCCATGCCACTTCTGCAGCCTTTCCTGCAGCTTCTATGTTAATTCTGACTTCAAGAGGTACTTCCCATACCCTCTACTCTACCAAATTGATTTGTTCATCAAAGCTTAGGGTGACCATGAGATGCTACTCCAGACACAACAACAGCAGCAGCAAAAACATAGCATTTGATATTCATTTATTTTTACGTTCCAACAGCACGATATATAAGGTGCTCCTTAAAAGTGAGAGTGGGGAGCGTTTGCTTCACATGTTTTATACACATTCTCTGGAGCAACCTGTCAGCTCGCTCACCGCCATCCATCAATGCCGATTCATTGCGAACCTGGAGGACAGGGTGGAGCTGCTCCTGTGGGCTTATGAGACTGTACCTCTTTTTGAGAGTAGAGAGCCTTGTCTTTCTCACTTGCAGCAGTTGGTGGTTACAAACTGCCGACCTGGAGGTAAATAGCCCAACAGGTAACCACTATACCATGAGGGTCCCTTCTGGAGAGAGCAGTTCTGGGAAAGGGCATCCTGTGTGGTAGAGGCCAGTGCAAGAGAAGAAGGCCCTTAACTGGATAGATTCACACAGTGGCTGCAATAGCGAGCTCAGACCCAACACCAATGGTGAGGATGGTCCAGGACCAAGTGGTGTCTCAATCCATTGTGTATGGGGTCACCATGAGTCAGAATCAGCAGGACCGTGTCTTACAACCACAGCCATGTGAAGCGGTGGGAAAGGATAATGTTTAGTGTCAAAGGACCAAGTGAGAATTCTTTCTCCTTTATGAGGTGTGCGAACTGCAGCAAACTCATCTCCCTTCGTCTCTGATTCCTCATCTTCAAAAGTGAGGGTGAGAATACTTACTTCTCAGGTCACTGTGGGGTTTTTATCAACTGCGTGAAGCACCTGGCCTGGTAACTGCCATGTGGAAATTACTAGAAGTCCTTTAATAAGTCAGAAAAATATAAATCCTTTGTGAGCATTGATTTCCGGTGAGAACAACAAGGGTGTTTGAATTCTCAAACAACACACTACTACAGTGTGGGCCAGCACTGCAATCCACAATGAGACCATGACGGTTGTTACACATCGGTCCTCAAAGGGCTCAGGGTAAGAGAGGAGGTAACTAGGAAGCAAATAAATTCTGCTACCACACATAAAAGTAGAATCAGTAAAATTATAGCGGTAGCAAAGAGGGAACGATTACCTCTCTCCGTAGGTCCGAAAGCCTGTCTCCAGAAGTTAACACCTGAGACAGGGTGTTGTGGGTAATGAGGAGTTTGCACATTCAATGTCACAACTTTAACAAAGGTAAAAACCCCTAAACCAACGTCACGGCCATCAAGTGGAAGTCAACTCAAAGCAACCCTATAAGACAGGGTAGGACTGCCCCTGTGAGTTTCTAAGACTGCACTTCTTTTTTGAAAATGTTTTCTAAATGTTTATGGCATAATATGAAGAGAAACTTAGATCTTCAAAATATTTGTGAAAACTGCCATGAACGCTTTCATTTTTGGCACTCTGCCCTCACACCTTTCATATATGTGCCTGTTCAATTTTTTTGTTTTTTTAATTTTCATTGTGTTTATATATATACATATATATTTATTTCTTAAAAATCATTTTATTGGGGACTCATACAATTCTTATCACAATCCATACATCCATCCATTGTGTCAAGCTCATTTGTATATTTGTTGCCATCATCATTCTCAAAAAATCTGTTTTATACTTGAGCCCTTAGTTTCAGCTTCTCATTTTCCCCTCCTTTCCCAGCCACCCTTGATAACTTACAAATTATTATTTTGTCATGTCTTACACTGTCTGGCATATCCCTTCACGCACGAGACTGTACTTCTTTATAGGAGTAGAAAGCCTCATCTTTCTCTATCTGAGCAACTGGTGGTTTCAAACTGCTGACCTAGTGGCCCAGCATGTAACCCCTACGCCACCAGGGCTCCTTAATGTAAGTAAAAGCACTGCTAGTGTGAAGGTCCAGCACCATGAACCCACAGTACGTTCTAAGAATGATCACACAGATCTTGGCACCTGCCGTGTAAATTGTGAGGGGCACTGGGTGGGATTGCTGAGTCGGGGGGAGGGGGCCACTAACAGGTAGAAATTAACTTTGATTACTCAATCAGGTTGTAGATTGATCCTTCAAACAGTCAATTTCCCAAAGATAACAGAAAATTCATACTCTGATAAAGTACCCTCTTGAATGAACAGGATCAATTACACTTCTTGATGAGCAAGGGGACGTGCGGCCTATTCGGCTCCAAGAGGATCCATGCATTACTAATTCGACTCCATCGGAGGCCTGGCTTTCCAGCAAGCAAGGGGATTGGGAATGTGATGTATTTATCAGACTCGGTTCCCCCCAGGAAGAAAGTGTAACCTGTGACATTCCTAGAGGGGCAGGGAGATCCTGGGGAGGGGGAGGGGGGGAGGGAGCTCCAAGGCAAACAGAAGGAGCTGTTATATGTTTAGCATAGCATAATAGAAACCACAAGAGAGGGAAGGAGCCTCAGGAAAGCATTCCCCGGCTGAGGAATTTCTCCTTTCAGTGCCAAGGAACAGATAGTTCCGCAGGACCCAGTCACCCACCTCCAAGCGGTGCATGCTACTCAGCAAAGCGTGCCTGGAGGAATCAGGAAATGCTGGATTCTAATCCCAGCTACTGACTCATAACTGAATTGAGCAAATTCCTCCCTCTCCCTGCCGAGTCTTTTCGCTGTGAAAAATAAAACACGACCACTGTGCATTCTCCTAACGTTATCACTAAAATATATGGGGTTAGCCGACTGAGGGAAGGCCCTAATATTCTCTGTGATCAATGTCCCCATGATAAAATACGGCTGCACAACTATTGTGTGTGCAACACGTGCAGCCGATGACTGGGTGCTGTGTATCCCTTTGCCCATCCGGAGCAATGGAAATTCCTCTTGAGCAGCCATCAGACCTTCAAGTAAAAGGGCAGCAGCGCACAGCATCCAGGTTTCGCTAGGTTGTGAATTGAAATTCTGTGCTGTTGTCTTCTCCCGAGTCTAATTAAAGCCATGCTTATTGATATGTGTGCCAGACAATTCAATGTGGATCATTGCAGTCCAAGAACTCTGCCTCATGTATCTGTCTGAATTGGGAAAATTCTGCAGGACTCTCCGAGCTCGGGTCTGAACACCAGGAGTTCACGTATTGGTCCTCCGAAGATGACAGCGAGTTATAATTTGGGTCTCACGTGAAGACTTCCTTTCTTCACTCGTGGAATGGCATCATTGCTTTCACTCGTGTAAGGGCATCAACAAGGCCTCCTCCCAGTAACACATCACGGTCAGGCAATGGCCCCATTAGTGCCACCTTACCTTACAGGTGCACGCTGTGCAGTTGTTGTAGAGAAATGAGGATCCGTTGTCATAGACATCACTGCGAAAGAGGCAGCTTCCAAAAGGGAGGTCAAACACCTTCCTCTGACCTAGAGGGAAGCAAGAGCACCACATAAGCAAGGCAACACCCAGGAAGGCCCACTGTCTCATCCGCAGTCACACTGCTGACTGCTAACCATCCACCGCTGTCGAGTGGATGCCAAGTCACAGTGATGGTGCGCAAGATTTGCAGACTAAACTTTGACGGGAGAGGCCAGCCTCACCTTGCTCCCATGGAGCAGCTGGTGGGGTTGAGCCACCAACTATATCACCCACCCCTTACCTGTTAGCACCACCGTGGCTCCTAAGTTATTCCCAGAAATCCCAATCAGAGAGGGTTTTGTTTTGTTTTGTTTTAAGAGTTTATTCTCCACATTCAACCCTAGAAGCTCAAGAAATCTTAAGTGTTTCCAATGGTAGACAACGAACACTGGGACACAAGACTGCTCTCACGGCAGCCACAGTTGACTGAAGAGACAAAACGGCAAATAGCATTCAATGCAACCGTATGGTACCTGCGACAGAAGAGGCCAGCCCACGAACTGTGGAGAGCAGGAGGTTGCATAATAAGACTTCTTGGAGGAGGCCTATTGCTGGTGTTGTTGTTGGGTGCTGGCGAGTCAGTAATCCAAGGTACAAGAACAAAACACTGCCCAGTCCTGCACCATCTTCGCAATTGGTCTTGTGTTTGAGCTCATTGTTGTAGCCCCTGTGCCAGTCCATCTCCTTGAGGGCCATCCTAATTTTTTGGAGGCCCCTCTACTTTACCAAGCATGATGTCCTCCTGGGACTGGTCTCTCCTGATGACATGTCCAAAGTAAGTGAGACAAAGTCTCACCATCCTTGCCTTTAAGGAGCATTCTGTCTGTACTTCTTATACCCCAGACCTCTTACACCCCAGATACATCTTAAAGATCAAATAAAATTACCCAGAAAATGGGTATTGGTGGGGAATGAAAGAGGGGGCCAAGACATCTCACGAAGAAATAGAATGAGCACCTAGAGTAAATAATGAATAGCAGCATCTCAGCTGTAGAAACAACAGATTTGTTGGCATAAAAGGGTTGAGAGAGTTTAAAGTATGAAAAGAGGCAGAATTCAATGCCACTTGCCAAGTCCGAGGTGCTGTGTTCTGTAGAATGGGCTGGATGTCCTTGATGTGAGGATCGGATGGTGACCAAAGGGGAGGAGCAAGCAAGCCCAGATTAGGAGTAATCCAAGCTCTTCATTTCTTTCACTGTTTGACAGTTTCTATCTCCATGGGCCACATCAAAACTTTGCCAAACAGTTGCCTTCATTAAACATAAGAAGCTATGTATTTGGGTTTACTCCTCAGTGTTACATCCACCTCCATCTTCCGTCTTGTAAGAGGGTTCATAAGCCAGATGCCAGTTAGTTGATTTAAATGCATGGCGACCCATGTATATCAGAGTAATATGCAGCTCTGAAAGGTTTTCAATGGTTGACTGTTCGGGCGATAGGGTTTTCTTCTGATGCTCTTTGGGTGGATGGAAACCTTCAGTGGTTCAATTAGCACCGGAAATCTGTAACCATTTGTCACCACAACATGAGGAACTGTACTAAAGGGCCGCGACATCAGGAAAGTTGAGAACTACTGGGCTAAAGTATCTTCCTGAGCTATGAGCAGCCTGGCTGTCAGATAAAACGCATCGTAAAGTCAATTATGGCTGATGTAATTAGGTTAAAATGGAATCTTGTCATTTGATCTCACTTTTTATCTGTTTTGGACTTGTCCCCATTTTTTTGTGTTTTCTGCTTTCTTTTTGGTGGAAGGTTTTATCTGTTTTGTCATTGTTGTTGGTTCTGTTTGTTTGCTTCTTGTGATGTGTTTTTCTGTATATGACCTTCAAGCTGGGTAGATTTAGAGGGACCGGGATTGGATTAACAATGTCCTGGCGGCGTGGCAGGGGAGCTGTATGGGGATGGGGAGCAGGCAACAAGGAGCAAGAAAGAAGAAAATGTTCTCATATTCTTGGTGGTGATGAGTGTACAGCTTGTCTTCATGTGACTAAACAACCCATCGGATGCTCTGTGAATTATATGCCAATAAAACTGCTAAGAAACTATGATGTTGCTCTAGGTCACTCTGAGAGGTACATCTTGTGTTCTATGGACACTGACTTCTGACCAGGTTCTTCAGTGACAATGCGAGAAGAGCAAAAGGGAATGTTGTTATGCAAAAGAGCAGATGCGCGTCCCGTGAACTAATCCTGGCCAAGGAGAAATGAACAGCAAAGCAGCCTCCAATCAGCCAAAAATCTCATTAGCTGAAGATTCCAGCATCCAGGCTGCACCCTGATGTTTGTGCTCTCTGTCCTTTGTGTCTTTTGTTGGAAGGGTAGGTTTTGTTTCCTGCTCAAAGAACATCAAATCTCACCTGAATCCCAATGTCATTCTGACCCCACGTAAGAGAAAGCATTCAACAGAGGACGTGGGAGACACCATGTGCAGCCCGATTTTCAGCTGTTTCCACATTCTCATTTCAGAGAATTAGGGTTTTCATATTTCCTCGGACTTACTTTTCCCTTTGTAGTCTGTCTTAGGCCTACAGCGAACAGAGAACTTGTACTCTATCTAACCCAGCACCACTCATGAGGGCAGACCCACGGTGACCGGCTGTGCCCCTTTGGCCAGCGTCAGCACACTCAAGTCTTTGAAGTCCCATCCAAACGCCACCTCCTCTCCGATGACTGTCCCACTTAGATTCCCAGCGTGCTGCTTCTACCACAGTGAACTTGCCTTTTCCAGAAGCACAAGCATCCGTGGGCAGCTGGAAAAGCACACATCTATGAGAAAATGTCTTTAATCAGCATGTCTAAACAATTCTCTGTGGCTTTCCTATAAAAGTATACATTTAGTTCCTATCGACTTTAACAAAGGTATATGCAGATAGGAAGAAGGCTTCTTAGGTGGAAACCAAGCCCAATTCATTACCAGTGAGTCGTTTTTGATTCATGTGACCTTATCAGACAGGGTGGAACTGCCCCAGTGGCTCTCAAAGACTATGACTCTTGTCGACAGGAGGAAGTCTCATTTTCCTCCTGCAGAGCAGCTAGGAGTTTTGAACTGCTGGCCTGTGATTAGCAGCCCACCGAGGAACCACTTTGCCACCAGGAATTCTCCTTCCTAGGTAATTCGGTAGTTAAATCCTAAGGGAAGAAAGTCATCTTAGTTTAACAAAAGACATTGATTTGCCAAATTTGGGTGTTCAAAGATAAGACTTTGAGGCATGGCTTGCAACAGGCAGTGAATAAGAAGAAATGAACAGAAATTTTGGGAGTTCAGGAATGGAAACTATCGGGGGGGGCGGATGCTAAAGGGAGGGGTACAAGACATAATTTACCAAAGCCAGGAAAGACCTGTTTGATGTAGGTAAGACCCTGTCAGAGCTACACCGGGTGCCACCCAGTCAGCTGTGCTTCAAGACTACCCGTGGGTTTCAGAGTAGACTTGTGTTCTGCAGGGTTGTCGTCGTTGTTTTTCCCAGAAGTAGGGTGCATAGCTTTCTTCTGCAGGGCCCCTGGATGGACTCCAATCTTCGATCTCCAGGTCAGCCACTGTGTACAGCACAGTGGAACTCGTAAGACGAAGAGAGTGCCGTATTCCATCCCAGGTCGTCCCCCGTGTTTTAGGGAGGTGGTTACCTCATTGGCGAAAAACCAGCAGTAAAATCTGCTTCACACATCATCACTCAGTTGGCAACGTCGAATGTGTAAGACTTGCGGGAACATGGTGGCCCTCCAAAAAGACAAAATGATGCTAAAGAAGAAGAAAGAGGAGGAAGAAGAGGAAGAGGAGGGAAAGAAGAAGTGGGGGGGGCAGGGAAAGGGAGGCAGAAAGAACCAGCAGGAACAGAAAGTCAAAGCCAAAAGTAACTAGGGAAATAGTAGCCCTCTCAGGATTCTCGAGATCCGAAGGGGGTGTCAGATGTGCTACTGTCTATGGAGGGTAGATTCAGCTATTTTTATCCAAATCTTAAACAATCTGGCCTCAACCAGCTCACGGGGCCAGTCCCTGGAGAGGGACATTCTGTTTGGTAAAGTAGGGGCAGTTAGAAACAGAAGACGTCTCGAGGAGGTGGACCGACATTGTGGCTGCACCAATGGGCTCGAACAGAGCAGTCATGAGAATGGAGCGGGTCTGGGCCGTGTTTCCCATGCTGCACCAGAGCGCCTACCCAGCCCAAGGGTCTAGGAGTCAATAAAAAGGTGGTGTAGTCCTTATAAATAAAAGCCCCCGTAACCCGAGCTCCAGAGAGTCCCAGTTACGGTTGTCCTCCTTTCAGCTGGCGCCTGCTGTCCCGGCAAGTCACCATGGGAAGAGCTAAAGCAGGTCCAAGCGTGGGCTTTGGGACCACAGGGCTTTGGGGTCAGGTATCAACTGCATAATGTAACAGTGACGTATCTTCCAGGCATCCATTCCCGTGATAAGAAAGCTAACGGTAGCCCCTGCACTAGGCACAAGGGTGATGACTGTGTTGTATATGCGCTACATCCTGAGAAGATCGAACGAGGAAAGCACATGAAGCACTTCTCCAGGAGCCTCGAACCAGTTGCCACTGAGTGGATTTTGACTCACGGTGCCCTCAACACGGATCGGCATCGCACTGAGCTCCACAGGGATTTGTGGTGTGGTGGCTGGGTTTTCAGAAGTAGACTTGCTTTTCTTCTGAGGCCCTTTGGAGGGGACTCGAACACCCATCCTTTCAGTCAGCACAGTTTGGGCCACCCAGGAACTCCAACGTGGTACCTGAAGTCTATGCTTATTTAAAAACAGGATTCTCTTTGTGTCCTGTTAGTCATCATTCCCTTTCAGATCTCTTGGTGGGGGGCAGATTAGCGCCCCCCCCCCACCATGCTTTTGCTGCTACAAATACTATGAGGGGGTTTCAAAAACATTCAGAGAAAAACGGAATGGACCGACCCTGGGATTCTTCCACGGGCTTTCTGCAGCTCACTCAGACCAATTTGCATCCCTTCACGTTCACTGTCAGTGCCTGTAAAATCATGTCCTCCTCACAGCCAGACACTCAGTGCAACACAGGGACATTCATGCTGTCCTCATGGACCAGGGGCTGGCTGGCTGATCAGGCCCACCAGTGCAAAGGAAGATAGCAGGTCTTTAGGGGTCTCAGACAGAGTCCCCACCTGGATAGACACGTACCTCATCTCATGCAATTAGAAGAAGAAATCATCCTTAACAAACCAGGAAACCGGACATCGTGAGGACGCACGGTAGAGGAACACTCTCAGCAGAAATTCAAAGAATAAATTACATTGTTCTTTGGCCTGGAAAGGGTCACTCACCCAAACATTTGGGGCAGCACTGTCCGGGGGGGATGTGACTAAGGTGCTGAGGACAGGAGAGGATGGGGCAGACTTCTCTCACGCACTGTGTCCTGCCTCCCTAAAGAAAAGAGAGAGGGGGTGAAAACGGGACGTTTAGAAAAGCAGGCACACATACATTGTTTAATCAAGATGTTTCCGACACACCAAAGGTCCTGCTGTAGTATCGAGTCTCTGCGGTGACTGCTTAGGATGACAGGATTGAACAATATTCCTTTATCTTCCCTGTAGGCATGCGACCTGTCACTGCAAAGGGACTAGCCCATAGACCGATGCCACCACCACCTTCATTCGCCAGGCACTACCTGCTATTAGCTCATTCTTCCTCAAAACTGCCTTTGGAGTAGGTGGAGGGGAACCAACGGTTTGGGTTTTCCTAAGGTGGATGTGGCACCTCCAGGGTTAAAATCCGGTTAAGTCCCAGGCACACTGGGACGAGTTGGTCAATTTAAGAGCTCTCCGTGTGTGTACTGAACCACACACCACTCTCCCTCCCCTCCCTTCATAAAGGTCTTAGGGATGTTGCATTCCTCTTTCAGGTCTCCATCCATCCTTCCTCGAAGACTTCCAGTTGAGCCGGAAGCCTGAAGCTCTCCTGAAGGCAGCTTGGTGAGCATCCGACTGCAGGAAGTGATCAGTCTATTGAAAATCAACACACTGAAGGCCCCATTTCAGAAAGGCCATGTCCCTGAATCCCCCCACGACTGTGCATGCTACTAGAGGGGCGAACTGCGATTCAGAAGGAGGTCCGAGGGAGACCTTCTGGGGCCTGCGGAGGTTTTCCTCGGTTCTCGTTCTCTGTACTTTCGGACCTCACCACACCTTTCTCAGGCGGCAGTCCCACCTTCTGCCCCTTTTCTCGGCTGCTGTGTCTCCCCATCCTGGAACGAAAGTGCAACATGCTGACTTGCTCGGTCTTCCCTTGCCAGCTCCCCGACGTGTGTCGGAGAACTGGGCTGCACGGGCTCTCAAAATCGGGACCTTTGGAAGTAGGACACCAGGTCTTTATCCCAGTTGTCTCTGGGTGGATGTTGAATCTCTACTTTCTTCCTTAGCAGCTGAGTGGTTTAATGGTTTCCGTACCTCGGGACCTGCCCTTCACCGATGCAACTGTGTTTTCCAGCCTCGACAACGTCTGCACATTCAGAAAGCTATGTAAGGGACCAAAAAAAAAGTACTTTCTACTGAGTGTACTCTTACAGCCTTATAAGACTGATGTGAAAACCCACCAGACAAAGGAACCACTGTGGACTTGGTGAATCATTAAGATACTTTTAAAAACTCAGAGCGTCTGATGACATAGAGCACAAAACACTGGCATCCACTTGAAGTGAGCCTATTCTAGGCAAAGAAATTGCAGTGCAATGGCCTCAGGATTTCAACGAGCACAGACCTTCAGACCCTATTGTCTCACATGGCTAATCCCCTCCTCCTCAGGCCTCAAGAAACCAGTAACTCTCACCTCAAGAGCCCTGGACCCCCCCCAGAGAAACATTCCTGAAGGAATGTGCTTGCACCGTGTACCCCATGTTCTGCATGAGCACAAGCCTCGCAGGGCCGGGGTTCATAACTGAGTACTGCCCTGGCCTCACGGCCTTTGGGGCCTCTTGGTTTCTGTGTTCCCTTCCTGCTCTGGCCATCCTCACCATTTTGGTTTAATTTGGAGTGGGAAAGGAGAAAAGGGGAGGGCATGTTATATATCTTTTATTAATATTGGTTATTTTCCAGCCTCTCTTAATATTGGATCCCTCCTGAAACCAATAGAGAACACGCTGAAAGGCCACAGAAAGCTCGTCTGGTTTATTGTTTTGTTTTTTTTCTCATTATTTCAGATCAGCAAGAATCATTAAAAATCTCCTAAGATTCCCTGGCTGTTCTGAGAGTCCTCACTCAACTCGACATCAACCGACTGTTAGGAGGCCATTCACTAGACTTCAGAGGGACGTAACCTGAGTCTGGGTCAGACCCTGAGGTCTGCCCGGCTTATACATAAAACACCAGAGTCCGAAGTAGAGGGGGGACTCAGCGCTGCCCTGAGCTTTGGATTTCAAAGGAATTCAGCTGCAAGCAACTTCCTAAAACTTTGAGGCCTCAGGCCACACGAGGTAGCCTGCGTGTTGGTTTCTCTTAGGTGCACAGAGAGCACATTCTTTTCCTTGATAGTCGCTGTTCTTGTTGGATCAGCATCTCTTTTTCAAGCATATTTTAAAATTAAAATTTAAGGGGGGTAAAAAAAATCGCATAATCGCAAAGGAGCTAACTTGTCCAGCCCTCTGAAAAGCTGGCAAGAGCTTGTGTGCACTCCAGTAGTTTTCCTCAGAGCTAGGTCAAAGAGCAACTTCTGCATCCATCGTACAACTGCAGTTTGTGTTTCCCAAGAGTCAGCGCAAGTAACTTGAACTCCAGCCTGGCTTTGCTGGTTGAGTCAAGTTTTATTTTGTTTGGGTTGCAGTGTTGTGGTGTAGCCCAAGTCCCCAGGCTGGATTCCATTCAAGGCCTCCAAAGAAACTCCAAGGCCTTTCCTAGGAACACAATTGTAGCTCACAACCTGCTTCTACGATTTCAACTCAGCGGGGACCTCCGCTTCAACTGTAAGCTGTGGCTGTTTTGTGAGCGAAGAAAGTTAAAACAGCCGGGGTAAACATGTCGGTGTCTGGAACCCAACGGCTTCCTTCTGTTGCTGTGCGAGCCCAGGTGCTCTCAGAGGGCCCCGGCTGCTTCCCGATTGGCTTCGCTGCCTAGCTCGCTTCCACGAATCTCTCCTGCAAGGTTCAAGATGTCCTGGAGTCCCTTCCAGCAAACATCCATCATTTCATGATTTGATCACGTGTTTGTCAAAGGCCTACCCTATGCTGTGGATGGATACAGCAGTGAACATAACGTTCCAACTTCCTGCCCGTTAGGAGTTTGCAGTCCTAGGCTGGGAGTCAGTGTACCACAGGCTGTGTGCTCAGTACTATCTGGGGTCTTTTCCTCCTGGACACACAGTTAGGCGACATTTCCCAGCCAACCTTGCCTTTGAGTATGGGCAAGTCAGTGAGTTCCAATCAATGGAATATGAATGAAAAAAATTTACTGCTTTTCTAAGCCTGACCGATAACAATCTGTTACTGACAAGCCTCTGCACCAGCGGTTCTCAACCTGTGGGTCGCAGCCCCTTTGGGGGTTGAATGACCTTTCACAGGGGTCACCCAATTCATAACAGTAGCAAATTTGCAGTTAGGAAGTAGCAATGAAAATAATGTCATGATTGGGGGGTCACCACCACATGAGAAACTATATTAAGGGTCACAGCATTAGGAAGGTGGAGACCCGCTGCTCTGCACTCTCAGTTCCTCATTCTTTTGATGGTATATTATCAGTCTGGGCACTTTAGAGAAGCAAATCCATGGAAACTCATGTAGAAGAGAGAGTTTGAGATAAAGGGAAAATACACATCCAAAAAACCTCCCAACCCAGTGCTGGCCAAACCCACAAGTCCAACATTAACCTTATGTCCAACACCAATCCACAAAGTCCTCCTCTGTCTCACAAAACACATGCAATGATGCCGACTGCAGGAGGAAAGCCTAGTCAGTGAACGTGTAAACATCTCAGCGCTGGCAGGGGTCTCCACACGGCTGCTCCAGAACCCAGGGCTGCATCGGGTCCATGTGGCTTCTACTTGGAGATGTCTTGTGGAAGTGAGCCTTGCAAGCTGAAGCAGGGAACTGTTAAGGCAGCTGCACCCTGGTGTGACCATCTCAAAGCAAGAGACCCGAGAACTAGAAAGGTGAGGCTCACTGAGTCATTTATCCCTCGACCCTTCAATTAATCCCACATGTGCTTATTGGCCAGGTTGGCACAAAAAACTAACTCAGATGGATAGTAAGCTAATTGAAGAGGATATTAAGAACATTGTTAAAGAAAAAAAGAAGCCTGGGTCCATTAAATCACCACGTGAATGTCGATCCACCAAACACCTACAATGAATTGTTAAATGAGCAAGAAATAAATTGTATTGTTTCAAAACTAAGATGGTAGTTCTTTACTATAGTATTCTCATTGGTCAAGACATCCAATCACCTTCTCCCTCTTCTTTCCCTCACTCCAACAGAAAAAGAGGTGCTGTACTAATGAAGGTTTTGTGTCCACCTGGCTGAGCAAAGGTTGTCAGTGCTCTGGCAGTCAAAAGCTAATCATCCTCCATAATGAGATCTCCGTGAGCGCATAGCCTGCCCCCCACACTCCATGGAAAAGATCCTACATCTGGCCCATCAACCTCTGGTTATTTCGACTAGTCAATGACCTACTGTCCTGTTTGCTGGGTCTGAGAGTCATTAGCAATCTGCCATTGAGATAGTTACAGTTTATTGTGCCAATCTGGTCGATAAACACATGTGAGGTTAATTGAAGGGCAGAGATAGAAATGGCTCAGTGAACCTCGCCTTTGTAGTTCTCGGGTCTCTTGCATTGTGATGGTCACATCCAGGGTGTAGCTGCCTTCGCCAGTTCCCTGCTTCAGCTGGCAAGGCTCACTTCCTGCAGGACATCCCCAAGGAGAAGCCACGTGGACCTAACCCGATGCATCCCTGGGTACTGGAGCACCTGTGTGGAGACCCCTGCCAGTGCTGAGATGCTTACACATTCAGACTCAACTTTGCTCCTACAGTCGGCATCATTGCGTGTGTTTTGTGAGACAGAGGAGGACTTTGTGGATTGGTGTTGGACATACTGGCTAATGTGGGACTTGTGGGCTTGGGCAGCACTGGGTTGGGATGTTTTCTTGATGTGCACTTACCCTTTACATAAAACTCCCTCTTATACATGAGTTTCCGTGGATTTGTTTCTCTAAAGTACCCAGACTAATACAGCCATCTTACCTGCCAAACTTAGTCATTAGCCTCTGCAACCACAAGCCTGTCCATCTTTAGTTCACTGACCCCTGAAGCTAAATGAACTAGGAGAGGCTTCCTGCCGACAGCTGAGACTTGGAATTGTCCACTTCTTCCCAACCTAAGACAGAATCCCAAGTATATTATTTCTTTATTGTCCTAAAATATATTGTAAGTCTTCTATCTTCTCTCTGTGTGTGTGTTTAAAGATCATTTTATTGGGAGTTCTTACAGCTCTTGTAGAAATCCATACATCGATTGTATCAAGCACATTTATCCATATGTTGCCATCATTATTTTCTAAACATTACTGTCTATTTGAGCCCTCAGTATCAGCTCTCTTTTTTCTCCTCCCCTCTTCTATCTTCTTTATACAGATCTCTTTGCTTTTCTCTCTGCCTTTGACCCCCAAACCCTTCTTTGAATGAGGTCTACCACAAATTCTCATCTGGGAAGACTCCCTGGTCCCTTGCTTTCTACATGACCTCCTCTCTCCAGAACTCTTGCTTTCACATCGACACTCCTATTATGAGTCTTCATAATCAAGCATGCTCAAAAGTTAAAGCTACAAGACAATATAGGTTTTGCCTCAACGTTACATTACCTTAGGGTACAGGGACCAGGATACCCTACAGGAGCGTGCTAAGTTCAAGGAGACTTCTCAATGAAAATTTGCCGAGTGAACGAGAGGGCTACCGCCCATAATAAGGTTGACAATCTGAAAAAACTTGTTCAAATCACTTTAGCAACCAGATATGATGAGGCGACACACTGCCTTCGTGTCTCCCTGGGTTTCCCACATTTCAGGAACTGACTCAGCACTGCTGTTGAGTGTCCCGAAAGCAGCACTCATTCTCAGCGTGTGAATCTGGGAGGATCCCTGGGATCTTGCTTATGTTTGAAATGCCCACACAGTTGCACTTCATAAGGGACTGAGGATGGGGTTCTCATCTGGCTGACAAGGAATGAACGCTTCCATACTACGTGGTTGGAACGATTTTCATCATTTGTCTTTTCTTGGAAAGACAAGTCTAGTCTTTGTTGTTGTTGTTGTCAGTTACCATGGAGTCAATTCAAGCCCGTGGGCTGCAGCGCAGAACTGCTCCGTGGGGGTTTCTTGGCAGTCATCTGTATAGAAGCAGGTCACCAGGCCTTTGCTCTGTGGGGCCACTGGCTGAATGTGAACCACCAGTCTTTCGGCCAGCAGCCAAGCACAGACTGGGTGAGGCACCCACGCTCGCAGGGTGTTTGTTCCTTAGAGGGGTCTTTGTTTGAACTGCACATCCAAAGAATTCTCTGAAAGTAGTGGTTTTTCACAAGAAAGGCCCGAAACCTGTCCCAAGTGCATTTTCCACCCCTTGATTTTTGTTTTCGCAGTTTCAGTCAAGAATACAATTGGTTTGTGTCAAAGTTTACCCCAGAGCAGCAGTTTGGCAGCATTATAACCATTTATCTTCCTGCAGAGAGTGATGAGTGCGAGATGATAAAACCACAGCCATGTGCGGGCAGGATGCTTCTCCAGTGCCTAAGGACCGCTGAGAATTGGGGGCTGGAAACCTTCGTGCATCATGTGACATGGCACTCCCCCACCACCAGGCTTCCTAACAGAGGGCTGGGAGTGGAACAAGGCACTGCTACATACAAGAAATAATAGGTATACTCTACCATAGTCTAGAGTCCCCCACCCCCTTCTCCCCCCACCCCCACACTCACTGCTCAGTGCTTTAAAAAACTAGAGTACTCCATTGATTCTGAGATGGAGGTGGGAAAAGGGGAGAGAAGCTGGAAGGCCTGTAGGGAAGAGATACAACTGGAGTGACAAGAGTCACCAGTGGCCTGGAGTTTTTCTATTGCTGCCGCCTGCAGTGCTACACTGACTTGCAAGCAGAGTCTCCACACGGAAGTACAGATTTGGTCCAAAATCTTCACCAAATGACACAGATGTCCTCAGCAATGCCTCTCATTGCCCTGAAACTTTATTTTGGCAAAGTTTCTGAGAGTAAGAGTCATCGTCAGAGGTCAAGGTCTCGGCACATGGCTTCTCCAGTTCTTTCTCAGCATAGAGTAGAAGGACAAAAGAAACAAACAACTATAAATCAAAGGAGAGGAGGGGTAGCAGATGAACTACTGAACTCAGGGACAAAAGGGAGACTGGACCAAGGGAGAGAAAAGACCTAATGTGACGGATACGCCGTGCTTACCTACTGCCCTTGAGCCCATTCTCATTCATGGTGGCCTTATAGGATAGAGTAGGGCTGTTCTTTTGGGTTTCTAAGACTTTAAAGTTTAATAGGAGTGGACAACCTCATCTTCCTCCTGCAGAGAGAGTGGCTGGTGGGTTTGAATCACTGACCTTGTGAGTCTCAGACCAATATGCAGCCCACTACACCATCAGGCTCCTGGCACTGTGCTTAGATGCTCTAAATGGTTTTATTAAAGTCCCTCCATGACCTTGTGGGGAAAATATCATCATCACCCCTACTATACAGATTGCGGTAGCAAACCTCAGACATGCTGCTCGGAAGAGTTGTCGCCTGACAAATGGCAGAAGCTGAGCTCTGAACTCCATCCTAACATGCTAGCCAAGTTGCTACCATAGAACATGGCCTTTTTAAGGTCACTCGACAATTCACAGCTGCAGCATCATCCAGTGGATGGTCAGAACTTCCTCCAAATCATGTATCATCTTATGCATCAAAAATGATTTTCCCATCATACTCTCTTCTTCTCCTCCTTCTCTTGTATTCCTCTACAGCTTAAAAATAAAATAAAATAAAAAGCTGAACATGGAAATCGGAATGTTTAGGGTCCCCTCTCCCCCCGTTCTTTGATAGAAGGTTGAAAGTGTGCGGCACCCCCCTAATTAACTTAGAACTTAACAACACAAGCTGCTACCTCCTGCTTCCATTCAGCTGAAGGCACTAGTTTTTAAGCCTACAAATAACAGTGTATCTATTTCATGCTCAAAAAGATTTAAAATTATTTAATGATTGATACTCAGGAGTCTCAGTGGTAGATATGTGTCCAAATCACCTCTGGAGCTCTTGAGATATGTCCTGATTATTAAACAATTGTTTCTCAAATCCAAATCCACCCACCTCTGTTTGACTTTCTGGAACTGAGGCTCAGACACCTAAGCATATTTTTTGCTTGGTCAGTAGTATCCATAAAAGACAATGCCAGTTGGACTCATCACAGGGAGAAGGGATCTTTCCTGGAAGCATCACCCCAGCGATGCTGCTTCCTCAGGTTTGAGCTGCGGCACACTGTCTGCCGTTCTTGCCCCGTTTCATCCACGTAAAACCAGCGTTGGTTCACCATCACCCTCACCCTCACAGGTTGACCTTCTGCTCACAAGGCCCTCCTCTAAATGTCTCAAAACTCCCAAAACAAATCAACGGCCATCCAGTTGACGTCAACTGAAAGCGACCTTTCAGTCCCTGTGAGTTTCTGAGACTTACTCTTTACAGGCATGTCAAGCCCTGTCTTTCTCCAGAGGGGCAGCTGGTGACTTTGAACTGCTGACCTTAGAGTTAGCAGCCAAACTTGTAACCCCTATGCCGCAGCATTTGGGGCCTTCTGATCTCTTTCATTGTCGCCCCATTAGTAGACGTCATGATACCTTGTTGTTATGTGCTGCTTAGTTGACTCCACCTCATCGTGAGCCCTTAGGATGGAGGAGAACTGCCCGGTCGTGTTTATTAGAGACTAATGTTAGAAATGCAGACCGCCCACCAGCTCTTTCCCCCAAGAATGGCTGGTCGGTTCAAACCACCAAGTCCTCCGTTAGCAGTCAGGGGTTAACTGGCGTGCCACCTGGCCTTGCGTGAATTGGTGTGAGTGCTGTAATTCGTGGTGCCCGCATGGACCTCAGCTTTCGTCATTTTTACAACGCGTCGAATCATAGAGTATAATGTGATAGAGTTATATGCTGCTTAAATATAATATTTCTTAGATGATTGATTCTAATAAATTGGGGGAGTGGTAATTCTATACTGAATAGCAACATTAGTAGTTACATTGTTAATACCTGAGCAAAAGCTTTCAGAATTTTTCTATTTCCTTTCCTTTAATGACCCCATCAAAAAAATTATTGATAGTGGTTCACAAATACTACTTATCATAGTATTGTAGCTAAAATACAATATTTGTCAAAATCTACCGCATCCCACCCCCACCACCATCATATCGCTACTTCCTCTGCTCTTCCTGAGGGTTTTATCTGTCCTGAATTCCATGTGTCAAGAGCTCTTATCTGGACCAATGTGTGTTCTCCGGTCTGCCCAGATTTGTAAGGTAGAATTGGGTCACGGTAGTGGTGGTGGGGTGGGGACAGCATTCAGGAAGTAGGGGATGGGTGTTTCATTGGTGCTATACTGCACCCTGGTTGAATCGTTCCTTCCTTGTGTTCAATTGTCGACAGATGGGCTTTGGTTCTCCACTCCAATTCACATCAAGAGAATTGTTAGTCTTGGATCTTGTAATACCTGATAACAAGGTGAGCAGTTCTAAACCTCCAGCCACTCTATGGGAGAAAGATGAGGCTTTCTACTCCCGAAAAGAGTTCTATTCTCAGAGGCCCACGGGGGCAGTTCCAATCTGTCCAGCAGGGATGCTATGAGTCAGAATTGACTGTATAGCAGTGAATCTGGTGAGTTTGATGACTTACATCTGCAGGCAGAACTCCACGGGACATGCACACATATCATTTATGTCTGCCCTTGTGTATCAGACTCAACACTAGACATTGGCTCTGTTGACATTGGGGCCCATATTGGTCTTTGTCCTGCTCAATGGGAGATGTTTAGTATCCTCCCTGGCCTTTACCCACTAGGGACGAGTGACACTCCTTCTCCGGCCAGATGGTCTCCAAACATTGACAATTACCCTCTGGTGGGCGACAACACTCTGAACCAAGAACCATTGACTAAAAATCAAAGTGTTTTCCAAACACCATCGAGAAAGCTGCATTTTGGGGAGCTTTTCCACCTGAATGTGGTACTATTGTCTCCATCACTGCACTTTGCAAGATGTGTCACTCACAGGAGCTGCCAATCAGCAGGGGTAAAGTATGGCTTACTGGTGTGATATGAGCGGCTAGCTCACACATCACATGCTCAAGTCTTATGTTTTGAATGATTCAGTATGTTTTTTCATGTGGGGGAAGTGCTTCCCTTCTCGGGTGGTAGGCAGAATGCACTCTTCTTCAGGTTTAAGAAGAAAAAGGTCAGAGAGGAGGAGGGAATAGAATGGAGTTGTGAGAGAAGTTGATAGGGTTGAATTTTACTTCACCGGGGGTGGGGTGGGGGTAGAGCTCATTGTCGGCTTGACTGCTACAGCCTGCAAGCTGTGTGGAAGCTTTTTCCACTGAGAAACCGAACATGATGGCACCATATGGATTTCCAAGAGAGAAAATAAAAATCAACTGGAGTGGAAAACAGATAGATACCCAAGGACCTATCAGCCACACCCTGCCAAGAGACCTATTTTGTCTGAGAATAATCTTGGGCAAATCTCAAGAAAGACCCACTTGACTGACAAAACACAAACCCTTCGGTGCTTTCCTACCTATTGGGACACCCACGAGCAGATGCCTTGTCCAGAGAAACAAATCCCTTTTGCTATTGCCCCATCCATTAACGTTCGCCATTCCCATCGCAATGTCTATTTGGTTGCATTCGTTTCCTGTTGCCATGGTAACAGATGACTCTACGTTTAGTGGCTGAAAACAACACAAATTTATTATCTTACAAGTCTGAAATTGAGAGGTCCAAAATGGGTCTTACTTAAGGGCTAACAATCAAGCTCCCTGTGTGTTAATTTTTAACCGTTAGAAAGGATTCTTTTCTTTGTCTTTTTCAGCTTTTGAAGGTGTCCTGACTCCTTGGCTCGTGCCATCCTACTCTAACTTCGAAATCAGCAATGAAGCATCTTCAAACCTCTCTGACCTGAACCTTGTGTTTTCATTACTGCGTTTCCTCTGGCTCCTGACTCCCTCTTGTGGGACCCTCGTGAGGACAGTGGAACCTCCCAAAGAATTCATAATAATCTGCCCATCACAGAATCTTTAATCACATTTGCCTAGTCCTTTTGGTCCTGTCAGGAATTTGTTCACAGGTTTCAGGGATTAATTTCAACATCAACATCGTTAGGAAAGAGAGCTTTATTCTCCCTCTCGTGGTTATTAGTGAGGAAATAACCATACATTTCTCTGTACAGTTCCAGATGGAATTTTTCCGTCCTAAAGTCACCCAAG
The DNA here is from genome assembly GCF_050624435.1 of Tenrec ecaudatus. Classification (NCBI taxonomy): domain Eukaryota; kingdom Metazoa; phylum Chordata; class Mammalia; order Afrosoricida; family Tenrecidae; genus Tenrec; species Tenrec ecaudatus. The sequence continues at coordinate 73,746,122 of NC_134538.1, forward strand.
AGTCCCTCCTGGTGGCAGTAGTGGATGTGCTCGGCTGCTACCTGGAAGGTTGGAGGTTTGAGTCCAGCCGGAGGCGTGTGAGAAGAGAGGCCTGGGGCTCTTCTTCTGGAAGAAGCACAGCCATTCTAACTCCCACGGGCCTCCGTGTGCTGGAAGAGTTTCAACAGCAGCCACTGCCACCCTAACACAGTGCTTTAGCTTGGAGTATCAGCCTTTTCCTTCAACGAAAACTCATCGGTCCCCTGTTTAAATTTTGACCAAGTGATTTGTAAAGGGGACAAGTTTGTCTCCACTTACTCATTCCTCTTTTTACGCCCAAGTGAAACTCAAACCCGATGACCAGGTCTGCCCACCTTCTCCGCTCTCTTCCTTCTCAGAGACCAAACACTGTGTGTTCATGGGCAGCTGCAGGAGCAACTCTCGGGGTGCCAGTGAACCAGCAAAACCGTACTGTTCGACAACTGGACTCCTTGAGGCATGACGCCAGCCTTGTCAGGCAACACAAACTCTCTAACTTAAGCACCTACTAAGCTGTGTGTCACAGTCAGCCCACTCTGTCCCAGGCCAGTGAGCTCTGAAGGGATTTTAGTATCACTTTGTCGTCAGATAGAAGACGCCCAAAGAATGCACCGGTATTGACCATGTTCCAAGCTTCTTGTGGATAATTGTAGCAGAAAACAGACAAACAAAAACCTACATTGGCCTATATTTGCAAGGCGCAGTGCTCCGGAGTCAGGTCACTAGTGGTACGACCAGATGCTATCTTTCAACAGCCACTCAGTGAGCAGATCTGCTCTAGGCATGAGGAGACAGCACTGGACTTCAAGTGCATACAGGGCAGAGCCAGCGGGCATAATTTTGTGAAATAAGTTAGATTAATCAATAAATGTTTAACAAACAATCTCTATGTGTATTGCATGAACTCAGTTTTAAAGAGGGGTTTCAGGATTGTGTTGGCTTTAACCTTCATATTTGAGGTCTTCATGTTAGCTAACCTAACTTCCACCTCTGACACACAAACTACTGATAAGACTGAAAAGCGGTTAAGGCCAATTCTTACTGACTCGGGGTTTCCACAGCCATTTTGTTCTTCTCTATCTTGTTTAGAAGCAGAATGATCAGACCACCCCATAGGACCAAGCTCAGACGAGATCTCCGAAGCAATCCCCTGAGAACTGAGGCATGAAGAGCACTCCTGGGAAAGAGCCAGCCTTGGTATGGTTGGTGGCTGGCAGCTGGTGCTGAGGGATGGCTGCCTGGACCAGAAGCGTCTGCCCTGAGGAACATGATCCCCCTTTCCAGAGCTCACAGAGTGCAGCAGTAGGGCTTGCAGATCCCTCACAGAAGAGCCTGGTAGTTCCCTCTGTGAAACAATCAATAAATAAACAAATACAGCTGCCAGAGAACACCCTCCTAATAGTTCAGATTTCCAGAGACCTCTTAGACTGCCCGGGTAGGACGTTTCTTAATTGTCACCCCAAAGAAAGGGAAGAGGAAAAAAAAGGACACCTTTTTCTTGCCGTGCCACTTTTATCAAAGTTAATTATTTCATCATCGTGGACGTAAGCAAAGCTGTGACAAGCCTACTGCTGACGCATCAAATGCTCGATCCGCAGTCTGGCCCACTGCCAGGGAGATGAAAAGAAAAATCATTCAGAACTCACACCTTCTATGAGTTATGAGCTATTCCAGAGAGGAAGGAAATAACACCATTGTGTGGGAGAAAGGGCATTTCTCATAGTCCCCAGGCTGTCTACACCACAGCAAAAGATGGATGCACGCTAAGAAGAAGGCCACAGGAAGGCGTTTGCCTAGGACAAGCATCTCTGAAAATCCGGAACTGCAAGAAAGAAATGCAAACATATCGTCCCCTCAAACTTTCTCATTGCCTTTGAGCCATACTATGCGGTTTATAGAATGCTTGGTTTTGTTTCCTTAATGTTACATATGGGTTTCTGATTTTAAATTAAAATTATCGAGTTAAATTGAAGAGTCACAAATTAACTTGTCTTCTCCACACCGAGAATACAGTAATATCTGTGATGCTTGGTTTTCAGTTAAACACCTATTTATTGCATTGTCAACTAAAGTTGGAAATAACTTGAAAATGGCTGTGTGTATATGCTATTTCCTGAGCTATAAAGCATATCAATTGTCCTGTCCTGAAATAAATACCCGTAATTAAGAAATAGCTGGAAGAAAAATGTCGAACAAAACCCAAAATCATTAAAACAAGCAACAAAAAACAAGTTTGCTAGTCAGATACGACTGGTGGAATGCTTGAGACTGTCACCTTTAGGCACCGTTCAGGTCTGGAGATGAACTCACCTCTGTGGTTCACTTTTCAGCCCACCAGACAGATGTATACAGTAAACAATATCACGGGGGAGCTTATTCCTTATGATCATAAGGATGTGGGTCATCTAGCCCTCAGGGTGATTCTAATCTAGGTCGAATAGGACCCCAGAAAAGAAGTGGGTACTCTGCTCGAACCAGCTGTCAGGGATGGGCTGAAGGAACCCTAGTTGGGGCCAAAGCTAAGATTCAAACAGAAAGACCGTCTGCAGGAGGAATGCAGGGTGACCCCCGAGCTACGACGTCTAGTCACAGGAGGAAGACCTTGTGGGAAAGAAGAAACATTTGAAATCACCAGGGCGGGATTTGTCCAAGGGAAGACTGCACATGGCATTCAGGAGTCGGCCAGAAGGAACATAGGAGAACGTATGGTAAGTGTTCTTACATGGTGGAATTGCAATCAGAGGTGTGAAAAGCCATGTAGGAATTGTTAAATGGAAAGCTGACTTGTTCTGTAAGCCTTCTATCAGAGCTTAAATTCTGAGCACCCCAGTTTGCAAAAGGCTATGTATGCATGACAGTGGCAGCCCAAATTCATTTGTAGACCCCACATACTATAGGTCACCACTGAATACCTTCGGATAATTAATTAACCAAGGATGTGGCTATCCTGCCCTCAGGTAGAATGCCTTGGAAAGATGATTACCTCCACCCCTCTCCAGCCAGCCCAGCAAGGAGCAGTCTCTTAGGGGGCTTGCCTAGGTGTGCCCTTGATAGATAGTACTAGGGGTCAAATAGTCAAGGGTCATGCCTCATCAGTCATGCCCTGAATGCCTTTGGCAGGAAGGCCTGGATCAATCTTGTAAATTGTTCTAACCTAATGGACGTGTCCCAATCATGGTCCTGTTTCTGCTCCTGTAGTCGTACCTGTAATGGTGATCTATTGATCCACTTCCAGGCGTGATGTGTGACAGTGTCTGTTGTTTGTTCAAAGTCCTCTTTACCGAGCATCTTTGGATACCATAACGCCCTCATGCTGATGACCTCCATTATCTGGACGATGTCTGTGTCCCTGTGTTGTCTTTCTCTCTTTTAATGCTTAATAAACATTCCCCTTACATTATATTTGAGACCAGGCTCTCTTTTGTACCTTTAAACAATCTTCACCCAATTGTCAGTTTTAAAAAAAAGATACAAAAAGGGATCAGAGAAATCCTAAAAGAATTCCATTATTTTTTCATTGCATTTTTACGCAAAGTTTTTGAAGCCCTTTCTTACACCTGAACCCCATCATGGTACTTAAAAAATATGTTTAGAAGCCTTTGAGGTATTTTCTGAAGATGGCTTGCCTGAATGCACTGTTAAAACATAACAATAACATCATAGTTAAACCTCATATGGATCTATTGATATCAATTTATGGATGATGGGCTAGTCCACCATCTTAGCTTTCCTCACTCCCTCAATAAACACATGAGATTCTCTATTTTAACACTGCTATTTTTCAATGAAACTTCAAAATCTCCTTCAGAGTAAAATACTGTGTGCTGTTTGCTATGTTGCATGAGGTAACAATTTCCTAATATTTTAATAAAAAAACTTAATTGGTAGAAGCAAAATACAATGGAGTCCTGTAAACACTCAAAGTACACTATCCAGGGGCACTATTCATTCAAGCAACCCCGTTGTACATTGATTTTATTAACCAAATCTGGGTTTCTGATTTGGGCGATCAAGTTGGCACACTCTCAGGGTCATTCTAATCTACACCAAGTAGGATCAAGGAAAACAACCACATACTCTCTGGTGTGTGTGTGTGTGTGTGTGTGTGTGTGTGTGTGTTGAAGGAATCACGTTTGAGCTGTCTGGGCCAGCCCAGTGCAGGAGAGAAATGCACATGTTTGACTATTCCCAAGTGAAAGGCCGTCTCAGTGTGAAGTGCAATGGAATCACCGAGCTACTGAATCTCGGCACAGGAGGAAGACTCGGGGAGAGTCATGGCAGGGTATCTGTCACTCAGTCCTCTCCTGGACGCATGTGATGACCCTTAGAGAGAAGAAAAACTGAAAGTAAAACTTAAAGAACTGTGGCATGAAGACGTCTTTGTTACGAAATGTTGAAGTGCAGTCTTCACTGATTTCAGACTCCAATAACTGAGTAAAACACACACTGAAACGGGAAGGTCTTTACCATTCTACCGGATGATGCCACATTGCTTGGTCATCTGAAGCTGCACAATCAAAGATGGTGGAAATAGCAGCCATGTAGGGCCCAGAACTAAAGGACGTGGGAATATGGTAGCAGTGCTGAACAGGGGGTGGGGGGGACTTGAGCAGAGAGACATGACAGAAGAGAAAATCTTGCCCAACTCATAAGAAACAATTCTTGGACCACATGAGTCAGAATAAGCCAATGCTTTCTGCTCCCATACAGATCGACAGGAAACACTTTTGCTCTGCCCTGAAGGATGACTGTGAATGGGATTTGACTGGATGGCTGTGACTCTGGTCTGGGTTTGGTATAAACATAGTGGTGTACACATGTAGATACATTAATCCACAAAAATAGAGGTACTGGCCCATGTACATATATTTATACGACAATGCACTGAGGTAGGGGATGGACTCTGGGCCTCAGCTCATACCCTCCCTCAGTACAAGAACACTGTGTTCTAACCAATCGGCAGTCTGAGATGTTCACCCTCCCGACACAATTGTGAAGAGGGTGGATGGTGCCCAGATATTAAAAGAGATAGCATCTGGAGTCCTAAAGGCTTGAAGTTATACAAGGTGCCATTCAGCAGTGAAGCAACAAGTCCACATGCTAGAAGCACACTGCTGGTGCGATCATGAGGAGTCATAGGGACCAAGTAAGAGGCATCAGCAGACACATAATAAACCAAAACATATTGTTGAGAACCAAGGGTGCTGGAGAGCAGAGATCCACAGCCCATCTGTAGACAGTGGAACAATCTCCCCACAGAGGGGTCACAGGGAAGGGATGCGTCACCAGGGTGCAGTAAAGCATCAATGAAGCACACTCTATTCCTCTGTTCCCTTGAGGCTTCCTCACCCCCCACTACCATGACCCCAGTGCTGCTTCCCAACTCAGACTAGATGGAGCATGTGCCCAGGGATAGAAAGGGATGGGAGCTCACGACACACAGAATCCAGGGACAGGAGTGGGGATAGTGATACCAGAAGGGGAGGGGGAGGAGGAGGAAAGAAGGGGGGGACCAATTGCAATGATTGACACATAACCATACACCCCTCTACAGGAGGAAGAACAACATAAAACATGGGGGAAGGGAAACAGCAGTCAGTGTGCGAGATGAAGATAATAACAATGTACAATCTCTCGGAGTTAAAGGTGGGGGGAGGTGATATCAAAACTTCAATAGAAAGTAAATGTCTAGAAAAGAGTGTGGGCAACATGTACAACCATGCCTGATTCAATTGATGTATGGATTGTGATAGGAGCTGTACAAGTCCCCAATAAAATGATTTAAATAAATATAAAGAAGATCGGCCTTCTTCCTATACAAAAATGTGCAGGGTCAGCAACATTGAGAGTTTGGGAGGCATGGGGTAGTAGCTACAGACAAACGAATGGCTTCAGGCAATTCATTTATCTGTGTCTCGATTATCTGTAACTGATGCAATTTTCTTCGCCAAGCACTTGAGGAAATTATATGAGCTAATGAGCTTATGGAATTCTTGGGTGGTGCAAACAGTTCATGAGCTCAGTGCGAACAGAAAGGTAGAAGGTTCGAGCACACCTCGAGACACCTTATTGATAAGAAATCCACCACTGGAAACCCTCTGGAGCATGGTTTTATTCAGGCACTCGTGAAGTCACCCAGAGTTGTAGGCTGTGGCAGCTGCTCAGGGGACTAAACCTGGTCACCACACTGCTTCAACTTTAGAAGCTACTGATTAAAACAAGCCTTCAACACCCTCGCCTTCTAGCTCCTTCTCCGTCTCCTTAGTCAAGGGAGCAGGGCTCTGAAAGGTACAGCCCTGTGCTGACCTCCCCTGTGGATCAGTGAGAGAACATTTGTGTTTTCCTTGGCATCAGAAACACATGGAGTAGTCTTTGGGGTGCACAGTAGTGTGTACATTTTGCTTCTGTGTTTGCATCCAGTTTCCAAGCACTTTCTCGATAGGTGCCGTATGATCGCCTCTGTCACAATACAGTGGGGTAAGTTCTGCCCAGGTTTTATAACATAAACTTGTCGGTGTTTGCTTTCCTAAGGAGGCATATGTTTGGGGTTGGTGGGGATAATCGTTTCACCTCACTCTCGAAAGTAAACCACACTGACACACACAGTCCCTTCACCAACACCACAAACAGGCCGGTGTTCCCTTCTAACACATGAGGCAACCCCACTGATACAGTCGGTCACTGTATACCCATTAAAGGGGGGGCATTGATGCACACGTTAACCAGAATGAGGTAACCGTAAACAGGCGACTGTGACTTGCAGCGTGTACAACCACTCGATCTAACTGTCCGATCCCCAGCCAGGCTGTTCATCTTTCCATATGAAGAAGCTAGGCAGATGTGAAGGTCAAGGACAATGCCTTATGTCATATCCAAATGTTCACCTCAGTCTTTATTCAGAGGTACTGGAAACCCAGACAAGCCCATGTTCTCCATCCAAACAGTCAAGGTAATTGGCCCTAAATAATCTCCAACATACTGTTAGCTAACATAGAGTCGTCACCGGACTCCTGGCCACGCCAGGCACTGTGCAATAATGTGCTGCCATCCCCCAGACAGGCTGTGGATAGATGGGACCATTCTGATCGATGGTGTTTTCACTGGTTGATTTTCAAAGGAGGCCACCAGGCCTTTGTTTCTCTTAATCTGAAAACCTTCTACTGAAAACCGTTCAGCCTCGTAGCAACACAAGCTCCACTGACAGATGGGTGGTGGCTCAGGACGAAGTGCAAGGCCAGGAAGGGAAGCCAAATCTCCCACATAAAATATGAGAAAGCGGCCAGGAAACCATCAAGGCCCTCTAGAATTCACAAAACTGGTACTTCACGGAACTCTGTTTCCAAGGAGGTTACTTGAGAGTTTCATGGCAAAAGATCTTGACAAAGAAACGAGTTCAAGATCGACTTCAATGACATTCAAGAAGTTACTTTCTTGTCGGACGTTTCTTACCCTTTAATGCATATGGATTTTGCATGTGGAGGATATAATGTTGTCAAACTTGTTTGACCATGGAACCATGGGGCCCTCATAACAGGGCACGTGGAGACATGAACATATGAGTATCCTCCAGTGCAGCACAAGGAGGAACACAATTACTGCTGTGGACCTGTCCTTATGATCTACAATGTAGGGTTCTTCTTTCTTGGCAATATTTCGGTAATATTTCTCTGGTAAGTGAGTTCTGCTACTGTCGATGAACATTGCTGAATGTTTTGCCCTATTACCAAGCTCCTATTGTTTGTGTAAATGGTGTCCCGTCACTGTAGAGTTTAATCTGTATAAGTCAACCCTTCACTATAGTTTGTAGCTAGTATATACTTGTCTAATTTCCTCCTTTTCTCAACTGCTTTAAATTCTATACCACTAACTAAATTAATGACACCATCGACAGAATTGCCTTATGCTCCAAGGAGATGATTGATAATGTTCTGTAGCACAAAATGACGATGATGTCTCTTAGGTGAACCAGAGACATTTATAAACCATAAATATATAAATTTATTTGGGACTCACACTTAACTCTAGCCCCAATCAAAGAACAATTAGTTCTAAAGACATGCCCCTGTTTGACACTCGCCCTCATTGAGAGATCACTGAAAAAATGGAGGTCATAGCAATGTGTCGTGAAGAAACTAGATGGTGTCCAACTCTCAGAAAGAATAGCATCTGGAGTCTTAAAAACTTGTCTTCAAGCAAGCAGCCATCTAATAGGTGAGGCATCAACTACATCCACATGGAAGAAGCATACTAGGCTGTGTGATCCAAGAAGTGTGAAATAACGTAATCCAAATCCGAAGGGGGGAATTGCATCAGAGCTTAAACTGTGGACGCCTGGTTTGCAGAAGGCTATGGGCAACAGTGGAAGCCAAGAGTCCATGTGCAGGAAGCACATATCGGTTAAGGCCCCAGTGCCACCTGCTCAGACCACATTTGAGGCAGGTGAGTAGCTTTGCTTTTGGAGAACATTGTAAAGTTGATTACAGTCAATATCCTTAAGTTAAAAATGTAATCTATCATTTGATTTCCTTTTGGCCCATTTTAAAGTTGTTTCATTAAAACAGGAAAGAAAAAGAGAACCATCTACTATGGATTTGAATACCCTTCCTACCAAGTAGTGTGCATTTGAAAGCAGATTACTGCAGATGTGGTGAGGCGAAAATTTAGCGCCTTGTCATGTGATATTCTTTTGGACCCATTTTAAATTTGTTCTAGTTTTTAGTATTTTCTACTTTCTTTTTGATTGAGATTTTCTGCTTTCCTTTGTTATTCTTATTAGTTTTCTTTGTGTTTGTGTGTGTGTGTAGATATAGATAGATAGATGATAGATAGATAGATAGATAGATAGATAGATAGATAGATAGATAGATAGATAGATAGATAGTTCTGTATATGAAATCCAGGTTAGGTAAACCGATGGAGACAAAAAATGAAATTAATGGTCTCTTCGGGGTATCTCAGGGGAGGTGGAGAACAACTTGGCACCTAATAACAGTAAGTACAAGAAAGAAGAACATAGTCTAAAATTGTGGTAATGATTGTGCATTTTCCTCTTGATGTGATTGAACTGAATTGTATGATATGTGGATTATGTACTAATAAAACAATTTCAAAAATCAATTTTTGTTAGATAAATCTTACATTGATCAATAAATAATTGGTTCATCTACTCCTCAAAGTCTTTAACTTTCTCTCTATAAATGTTGCTTTAAAATATGCTCTTCAAATTTCAGTTGATTATATTTTTATAGATTCCTGCTCATTCAGACAGATGTTATGCCCCCCGCCCTGCCCCTGCCCCCAAGGATTCCATCAATAAAGGATTTCTAAAAATTCATTCTGTTTTCATTTATTTTGGATAATTTTGATTTTCCAGAACTTTCACACCTTTTATGTAGGAAAAAATAAAATCTAGGCCTCAGCAAGGTCCTTCCCCAATTCTATAACCCTGGTTACCCTACAATGTCTGGCATTTCTAGAACATTTATAAATACCGTAGTATGAAAACCCTACCTCCCACAGACTGAAAACATAGCTGAATACAAATTCCCCTGGCAGGCTATGTGGGATATGTGGTTTCCATGCCTTTAAATGGGCTATTTGTAGGCTCTGCTGAGGAATAGTTCAGCCATGTCTTCCCCTGTCTTTTTCAGTCTAGCAAGCTTTCGCCTCAATCCTTGCCCCTGCAAGGCCTTAAAAAAAAAATGACACATTGCAAACAACTAGATCCCTTATAGAACCCGTGGTAGGTGGTCATGTCAGAAACAAAGATCCAAGGAAAAGGCCTGTTTACACCATGTAACTCCCTTTGGGTGGGACAACACGGGGCCAAAAGCCAGGCCTCCGCTGGGACCAGGAGGGCGAACGCTGGTCTGGGGAGGGGCGAGGAGCTGCTCTACAGAGAGGAAGGCAAACAAGAGCTAAGGGATCAGGAGTGGGCAGCAGGTTGGGAGGCCCAAGAAGCACCAATTCCCTTCGTAAGGCCTCCCCCTCCTCTTTTTACCATGGTGTTTTAAAGCAATTAGGGTCGAAAAACCAGGATGGCCTCACGCATCTCTATCCTCACATCCCCTGATTTGGAAATCAATGGGGACTGGTTTCCCCATGAGCTTGTTTTCATGTTGGCTTCTGATCTTTGTGGGATTCACTTGTCTCAAAGGGCATAAGTGATTTCATATTCCTAGTCAGGGTGGTGTTGGGTGTTCGTTGATAGTCCCAGGGTTGAGCACACTCTCACTTTCTCTACCAAACCATTGCAGGCTTTTGTTCATAGATTACAATTCCACCGGCATTCTACTTTCCCCTCTTGAAACCTTGTCGAGCCGTTGTTGTGGTTTCCGTGAGTGTGTTCGAGTGTTTGCTAGTTGCCACTCAGGGGGGGCTGACTCATGGCGGTCCCACCATCTGCTCCCTTCCGTTTTCAAGGCTGTGATCTTCGGGATAATGTTCAATAAGCCTGTCTTCCAGGAACCTGTGGGTGGGCTCGAAGGGCCAATCTTTGGGCTCATAGTCAAGCACTTAACTTTAAGTGCCACCTAAGGATTCATTTTCATAATTAATATTGTGCTGTTGGTAGTCCATTATACCAATGATGTTCTTCATGGTGAATTTAAATTTGCTCTGTCAAGTTCTCATTATATCTGAACCCAAGAAGGGCCTTTATTCTACAAGAACAATTCTGTTCACAGTGGGTTGAATCAGTGATTGGTGCTCCACCGCAGGTGGAGGATGGGATTATAAGGAAGCCTTGAGAGGAACCAGGAAAGATATTTTATGAGCAACTTTGGAAGAGCATAAAGGGGCCGAATGGCAAAAGCAATGCTGAGAAGACATGCCTAAAGAGAATGATGATTTTCTTTCTGTTAAGCAGGAGATGAATTCTTATCCTGCACTATCATCTGTAAAAAGAGTAATAATCTGTTTTTCCAAATTTTTGCTCTTGGAACACTTTTAAACTTTAAAATAAACTATTGAGTCCCCGAAATATTTGTTTTCTTAGGCTGTTTATTAAAGTTTACTGTATCAGCAATTAAAAGTGAGAAACCAGAAGGTTGATGGTTATACCTACCAGCAACACCAAGGGAGAATGATCTAACAGTCTGCGTCTCTAATGCTTTATAACTCTGAAAACCCCAATGGGGTGGTTCTCTCTGTGCCAGGGCATCATGAATCAGAATAAACCTGGCAGCAGTGTTACTGGATGCCTTGAGTCCTTTCCCACTCACAGTGACCCTATGCGCCACACTGAAGCATTGCCTGGTTCTGCTCCATCCTCAGAGTTGTTCCTATATTTCAGCCCATTGTTGCAGCCACTGGTCATTCCATCTCCCTGAATGTCTTCCTCTTTTTCACTGACCCTCTCGTGTACCAAGCACAATGTCATTTTCTACAGACTAGTCTCTCCTTAGAACATGTCCGAAGTATGAGACATAAAGTTCTGACATTCTTGCAACTAGGAAGCATTTTGGTTGTACTTCTTCCATGACAAGTCAACAAGCTTGACGTCAAGGCACCAAAGTTTGTGTGTGTGTGTGTTTGTGTGTACGTATTCACACATTATATATACACAAAGATACATAAACATCAATACATATATATGTATAACAGGCACGATAATGTAAGAAGCTCTCGTGGGGCTGTGGGTTCACAGTTTAAACTCACCAATCGCTCTACATGATAAAGATGAGGCTGTCCGCTCCCATAAAGATGTACTCCCAGAAACGCTATAGAGAGTCATATATGACTCAGCATTGTTTGATGACAGGAAGTATTATATACAAAAATATAAGTATTATAAATTATGTACAATATAGACATATAATACATATAAATATCAGTATTAGATATACATATGTAAATTATTCTATAAATCATGTTTAAAAGTGTATACTTAATATGCATTGTAGTATATAAATATGAAGGTACTATAAAATGTTCATTAAAAACTCCATTTTTTAATTCTATTTTTCAATGAAGTTTTAGAAGTCCGTGTGTGTGTGTGTGTGTGTGTGTGTGTGTGTGTGTAAAACTTTTATTCACATTGCCTTTGGATCATAACTGCAAATGTGAACATAGCAAAATAAAGTAGTCTGAGTATTTTAATAAAAATAGTTTTGACCTCTTGAACCCATTAAAAAGGTCTCAGGGACTCTCATGGGTCTATACACCGCCTTTTGAGAACTGCTGACTTCAAGGCTTTGACGTTCCCGTGATGGAGCGCCCCTGTGTGAAGTAATGCCTCTCGCCATGATAAACAAACCGAGGTATAGCAGCATGCTGGGGTCACAGGAATGAACTCTCTACAGTCCCAAGAAAACACTGCACATCATCACTGAAATCGACACGTTCACTTAGCAGACTGTAATGCCAGGTGGGCTGGTGGTGGAGGAAGGAAATCAGCACCACCCACAGAGCTAGCCAGGCATAGGCAAAATCTGAAAACATCATTCTGGTTGCAGAAGAAGTGTCAGGACTCAACACTAGTCATGTGCACTCATACTCTCAAGTATTCACGGGGACAAAAGCAGGTCCTTTGTGCAGGTTCAAAGGGAGGAAACTAAGAAAGGGCAGATGCTTAAGTCTCTAGAGTTTATATTTCTTCCCCTGAAAATGCATCTGTCATCAACTTCAACTTAGAAGACCAACAAAGGTCTTTTTATAAATAAACTCAGTGGCCATTTTCATTTTCATGAGTTTGAATTCTTGGTAGTCAGTCTGATGGGTCCAAGAAGCCAGCTAACTTTTCTCCAATGCACTTTAGGCAGTGTGTCCTCACAAAACGGCCATGTCTTGACTTCACTGGGATGCGCAAGACGTCGGCCCAGTGTGCTTAAGGCGGCTGCATGGCCTGGTTAGCTGCTGGCTCCGAATTTTTATTCCAACAAAGATGAATGAGAAGTTTCTATAACCTCTTGATCAAAAAAAATATATATCCAAGAATCCCTTGTATTAAAACAAAGGAGAAAATCATAGCATGAAGCAGTGGTTCACCGGCAATGATGACAGTTGAGTGTCTTCTTGTCCAATAAAGTCATCCCTTCCTTCATTCCCCCGACTGCCTACTCCTGTCCTTCTGCCCCAAAGGTACAAATCTATGTGCCTATCCTCTCAGGCCCATCTCACCTCCCGAACCAAGCAGGTGGCCACATTCCCCTGCCTTCCTTAGTCCCCAATAGGACTTGATATTGAATCACCCTTGTTACTAGGCTGGCCTATGAAGTAGTATTCTAATGCTGAACCCAAAATATCAACAACAACAACAAAAGTTGCTCGGGAGTACCTGTGATTGAAGAAAAGAATTGGACTCCGTGAGGTTTTCAGTGGCTAGTTTTTCAGAAGTAAATCACCAGGTTTTTCTCCCAAAATTGTCTGGGAAGATTTACATGAATTAATTTACAGAGCTGAGCTTGGTAATGATGTGTAGCATTGAGGGACTCCAAAGCCAAAGCAGGGCACCCTGAATTGCTCCTGAAATTCCTGAAGCTTTAGCCTGAGGCCTCCTCATGATCGGCATCGGTTTCACTGCAACTCGCTCCCCTTTCCTCTGCCCTTCCAATGCCCCCGAGAGAGACCAGCCAGCTAGCAAACCCTGTTCTCACTTCCCAGAACCTCGAAAAGCCTTGGAGATCATTTTGAAATCCTCTGGCAGCTCTCTCTCTTCTCCAGCTCTCCTAGGCTTAGGTTCCAGCAGGGCGGACACCCACTCTGGGCTCTCCTGCTTTTCTGAAAATCCATTTTCATGGACGATTGTCCTTGGACCTGAAGTCATCAGTGAGTGTGGGGAGTGTCTCTACTCCTGTTCTCACACTGGCTCTGCTTTCAGGACGGGCTTCTGCCTCGGTGGTGGTGCCGTTCATCACTCCACTTAGTCTTCCCAGCACTCAGGACCTCGCCCCACTTTTCTCTGTGACCATGAACCCCTGGCCAAGTGACAGAGCCCTCCCTTGTAGTAGCTTCCTCTCAGTATGATTCCTACTCCTGGTGACTCCACAAGTGTCTGAGTAGGCCGTTGCTCCACAGTTTTCCATGACTAATTGTCCAGAAGTAGATCACCAGGACTTTCTTTGGCGGCACCTCTGAGAGATGGGAATTTTCAGCCTTTTGGTGAGGAGCCAGGGACATTAAACTTTCCTACCACTGAGGGGCTCATTGTCGGTGTGAGTGAGTGCATTCCATTCCTGGTTCCCTGAAGCGCACTCTGGCCTTCTGAGTTCTCTCACAAACTTAATGAAACCCCATTCATATCTGAAACTGATGAATCAACAGAGTAATAGATGCATCTTATTGAGTAATAAGAAGGTGGAAGAAGAAATCATTGGAATGGGCTGTGTACGGAGATGAGGGTATAATGTGGGGGTGAAAAAGCTGGGGGGGGTCTATTGGTTTTGTTATTAACCCTTCAGCATCATTTGATTTGTTTTACCACATTGTTGAACAACCAAATAAAAATTCATTAAACATAAACTAGTGTTAGTATTCACACTTAATTTATTCAGCTTAATGGTTCCATCCAATTTCCATTAATCTACTGAGATGGTACTTCTTGAAAAAGCCAAAGGAATCAAGAAGGACTTTTTATTTCTCCATTTTTTATTACTTTGGCAGAATACATAATGCACCAGCCTATTACATTAACCCTTACACTCTGTCAGTCAACGAATGGAGACCTGTCACAGCACTTCCATTAACAGGTGCAATGAGAGGTGCACTGAAATCCTACAAATGATCAAGAATGGATTCCAAGCATATGACGTTGGACAGTATCAATGTTTCTGTTGATAACCAATACAATGCCGGCCCCAATGCAGCAAGCATAAAGCACGTTTCAATGTTCTGTAGAGAATGCTATGGTTTTTTTTCTTTACCCTGATTTTCATGTCAAGTTTGTACAATAGCAGTTAGAATTCACAGCGGAGGTCCTCAGAACCCAAACCAAACCCACTCCCCATGAGTCAGTTCTGAAGCCTGGTGACTCTAGGGGGCATCATCGAAGGAGCATTCGCCCTAGGGTTACCGAAGCTGTCACTCTTGAAAGGGGAAGACCACTTAATGTTTCTCCTGCAGAGTGGCAAGTGGGTTTACACCAACAACTTTGAGGTTAACAGCCCAACACTTAACCAACTGTATCATCAAGGGCTCCTTTAAGCACCATGGGATATTTAAAAATTCTTCTACCATCTTTCGTAAAGGATGTTGGAAGTTGGGTGCACCCGGAAGAAATGAGAAAGGATAGAGAGAAGGAGGAAGAGACTCTGTGACAGACAGTCCCTCCCCTGGGCCCTGTAGGAGGAACGCCTTTCAGTAGCCAAACACACAGAGGGGCACAACCCAGTGACACCAGATGCACCTCTTCTTCAGGGGGAGAAGAGGACAGGAAATGAATAAACTAAGTCTCTGCTACTTTAAACCCACCAGGCTTCATTGGTATCTAGTGTCTGGTTACCAAGAGAAAAAGGCTTAGCTGAGAATAGCCGGGTCCCCAAAGGTGCAGGGTGATGAGTTCCAGGTGACTGATTGGAACAAACGGTGGATGGAGAACAGCTTATCTCTCATGAAATCATTCATTCTTCTGTGCCACGTGGAAAAAAATCTACAGGCAACTAGAGCATGTGCCTGAATAGCTCTGACATGAAGAAGACCCTTACTGGGAGAAACACAAAGCCTATGTTTCTACAAGTCCACCATTCCCCTGTGGCCACTCAGAGAGACTTCATTCACTGGACTGAGAGCTTCAAAACATGTTCCAAGGTGGCTCAGACTCCCTTGGATCACAAATCAACAACCGTGGCAGAAGATATATGACTGCTCACTGTTGACTCCCAAGGGGAAGCCCAGAAGGGTGATCAGTCACGTTATCAGCACCGCGTGCCCGGGACAACTACTACTGTCTCTGAAACACACCCGGGTCTGCGCAGGAAAAAGGAGGAGCTTGTTGGAGCAGTTTGCCAACGTGATGCATCCTGTTCTGCCTCTTCTCTTACCTCTCTCTTTTCTTCTTTTCCTTTTTAAAAAAAGTTTTCTTTTTGGCAAACCTTCAAGGGATAGGTTCACCCAGTCAAAATCTTGTTAATTGAAGCCAGATCTAATTTACCCTTGCAGGCGATTTCTAATTTCAGGTTGAGCAACAGAAGTCAGAAAATTGGCTAGAACAAGGGGCCATTATATGCCCTGTAGAGTTTAATTTGAATTAAAATTCTGAGTTTCCGTTTCTTCATTGAGAAAACTTTTAGAAGGGTATTCAGATTCTTCCTCAAACGTTTGGAGAGAGCCACCACTCCCCTGTGGAATCCAAGAGAAAGACCCAGCTGAATTATTTCCCCAAGAGATTGAGGAGACAAGGAAAGCGGTTCCCTGAGCTGCTCTCCTCACTGAAAATTCGCCCCAACCTAGCGCAGGACAAAGGAAGGCAAAGCACGAGCAACCACACACCCTCCTGAAGCAGATGCTCACCAAGCTTTCCCAGCAAAATGGAAAAAGGTTACAGAGTCCTACTGAATGATTTATTTTTACTTGTAAATCTGTAGTAATTCCAGTGTTAATGTAGCACCCTGTCTTGGGGTTCTTATGTTGCTATAACAGAAATACTACAAGTGCGTAGGTTTAAGGAAGAAAAATTTATCTTTCTCATGGTTTAGGAGACTAGAAATCTGAACTCTAGAGGAAGTCTCTCTCTCTCTCTCTCTCGCTCTATCTCTCTTACACACACACACACACACACACACACACACACACACTTATCTCTCTCCCTGTCAGTTCTGGGTAAAGACATTTGTCTTTCAGTTTCTAGAGCCCAGGCATTCCTCAGGCCCTTGGCAATCTTCAAGTGGCATCTGTATTCCTCCATCTGTGTTTGTTTGTCTCTCAGTCTATACTGCTCTAGATTGCTCAGCTGTGACTAGGCTTAGGGCATATCCTCCACAGATTTCTTGTTGTCAAAACAAAGAAAAACCTATTTCAGACCAGGATTACACCCCTGGCACAGGGGTTACAACCTAACAGATAGTTTCAAAACTCACTGCCATTGAGTAGTGTGGTAGTTACATAATTTCATGTCAACTTGATAACTAGAGCAAAGGGGTGGAGTTTAGCCTGTCAACCAGCCTGATGATGCCTCCTGGTACTGTGGCCTTCTCATGACAAGTCTGAGAACTTCCTCTCTTTCTCCCTGGAAGCGGACCACAGTCTCTCTGCTTCCCTTTCCTGCTGTTGAGACACTCAGAGAGCTGGAGGAGCCACGTGGAGACCTAGGCCACCACTAAGATGCATCTACCACCGCTGGATCCACAAGAATTTTCATCCACCATCCTGAGATATTCTTCCACTCAGCATCATTGTGAGTGGCTACGTGAGTGTGGAGAGGAATTAATGGACCAGTATTGGACACATGGGCTAATATCAGACTTATGGACTTGATCTGGACTTGGATAGGACATTTTCTCAATATACAATTGCTCTTTGACACAAAGCTCTCTCTTACACCTATATGAATGTTCCTGGATTTGTTTCCCTAGTCAACTCAGTTTATCACAAATAGATTCCAACTGAGCGACCTTATAGGACCAAAGGAGAATTGTCACTTGGATTTCTGAGGTCATAAAACCTTACAGGAGCAGAACGCCTCATCTTTCTCCCTTGGAGCAGCTGGTGGATTCAAACTGCTGGCCTTAGGGTTAGTGGCCCAAGGGGCAAACCACTATGCGACTAAGACTCCTTTATACATATTTGGGAGAAACACAATTCAATATTTAACAATCCCCAGGTCCTATAGATGGAAAAGAATCTCTAAGAGGGTCTCCATTTGATGACAGGGTTCAGGGAGTTTCTGCAGAGTTGGACCTCTTTCACTAATGCCATGATGTCTCTAGAAGCGATGATTGCTAAGCACCATGAAACAGAAATCATTCTTATTTTTTGACAAGTCCTTTGTTTTGAATTCATTGTACTTCCTGCTGTCACGAGGATGCATCCCTGCCACCACCCTTCAAGAGCAGTAGTATTCCCAGGTGGAGGTAGTTAGTTTATTGTGCCAACCTGGTCGATAAACACATGTGCAGTTAATGGAAGGGCAGGGAGATAAATGGCTCCATGAGGCTTGCCTTTCAAGTTCTCAGGTCTCTTGCTATGTGATGCTCAGACCAGGGTGAAGCTGCCTTAGTCAGTTCCTGCTTCAGCTGGCAAGGCTCACTTCCTACAAGACATGCCCGAGGAGAAGCCACATGGACCTACCCCGATGCAGCCCTGGGTGGTGCTGTAGCAGCTGTGTGGAGACCCCTGCCTGCGCTGAGATGCTTACACATTCACTGACTCGTCTTTCCTCCTGCAGTGTGCATCATAGTGTGTGTTTTGTGAGATGGAGGGGGACTTTGTGGATTGGTGTCAGACATATGGGTTAATGTTAGACTTGTGGGCTTGGACAGCACTGGGTTGGGATGTTCTCTTGATGTGCACTCACCCTTTATATAAAACTCTCTCTCATACATATGTGTTTCTGTGGATTAGTTTCTCTAATGCACCCAGACTCGCACACCGGGAAAAGTGGGTTCCCTGATAGCAGAGCTATCCCCGTGTTCCCTGCCACATTTCAAGTGCCAGCACAGTGGGTGGCGTCTATAAATATCCAGTAAACATCCCTTGAATCAATGAAGGAATGCTCCCTATGCAAAGTTGTAAGTGCAGCTGATCCCAAGCCAAACCCACACACATCAAATCAATTCCAACTGATAGTGATCTCACAGGACGGAGTAAAAATGCTCCTTAGGGTAGCTGGGACCATATATCCTTATGGAAGCTGACTGCCTCATCCTCTTTCTGTCAAACGGCTGGTGGGTTTGAACCCCCCACCTTGCCATAAGTAACCCAATGCCTAATCTACTTCACCACCAGGACCCCTTAGTGTAGCTCACACAGCTTGATGCTGTCTTAAGATAGTCATGCCAGCAGAGGTGAATTATTCATATGAAACCTCCTAGACATCTTTTCATTTTCTTCTGCATCAATACCAGTCATTGTGAGATAATTAAGCAAGAAAAGATTATTCTATTAAAGAATAGCTAAAACAAGAAATATTGACCCAAGAGTCCCAATAATCCAGCAATTTCTTTAAAGCCAGATTTTAGTTTGGGTTCCAGTTGTGTCATTCCACTGTTGGGTGAGAATAGGTGTGATTGCCTCATCTGAAGGCGGCATTGGCTGCTATGAAAACGAAATAAAACAGCCCCCATCAGCCTCCATGCACAGCTCCTGCTATATATCAGAGGCAGTGAATGCTATTTTTTTCAGGGACATGACTGTGTAAAATTGTTCATTTTGATTACATTTGAGTTCATCAAGTCAGATGGAAATCGCTTGTGCGAGGTCAGGGTTGCTTCTAGTCCTGCTAATAATAAAATAAGCCATGACAAAGTTAAACCGAGCCATCGCTCCAAATCAGACAAAGGAAGGTTCATGGCAATTGATCCCTCAGTAGTACCAATGGGTTCAGAGCTAATAGACCTCAGCCCATGGAACTCATGGGAAGAAAATGAACTGAAACCTGCCGTCTTGCCCCGGGCTCAATGGAGCTACCACAGAAGGTTTCCAGTGTTGAAACTCCCCAGAGAAGGAGTCCCCACAGCTCTTTCCTCTGAGCAGCCGGCAGGGTGGAGCCACAGACCTGCCAGTTCGTCCTTGACAGTCACTTACTCCCGGCGCCCCCCAGGGGTCCCAGAAAAAGCAAGCTCTTCTAAAATATTTTTCTAAAATTTCAAGAAATAAGTCAAAACTTCTCTTTCCATATTTCCCTTAATTTTGTTCAAACAGAGAGCTCATTTTGTCCACAGTTTGAAGGTGTCAGGTTTGTGAAACAGCCCCCGCCTTAATCAAAGGCAATCAGCTATGGAGCAGTTAGGCAATGGGGATGGTGAAGCCTGGCCAAACCAACCTTGAATTCTTTTAAGCAGCTCTCTGTACATGCACGCATGCAGCCTATGCATGCACAACCACACGCATTAAATGAACCTTGCTGCCACCGTGAGTAAGCATTGGGCCACTGATAGCAAGGTCAGCAGTTCTAATCCATCAGCGGCTCCATAGGGAAAGAGGAGGCTGTCTGCTCCAGCCAAGAGTTAGCCTCAGAGACCCTATGAAGCGTTCTCTGTCCCATGAGTCAGAATCAGCGTGATGGCAGCAGAAGGTGTGTGTGTGTGTGTGTGTGTGTGTGTGTGTGTGTGATAGATAGATAGAAATAATTTAATTTTCTAATTTCAGAAAATGCCTTTATACTAGGGAAAATTCCAGTGGAAGGTCCACTAAGGCCCAAGAGCAATGCTTGCTCTGTTCACATTCTGCCCATTAATGACAGTGACGCTGCTCTAAGGGAAGAAAAACTCAGTTCCACTGAGTGGATTCCATGTCATAGTGGCCCCAGAGGACAGGGTAGGGCTGCAGCTGTGGGTTTCCAAGACTGTAACTCTTTACACGAGTAGAAAGTCTCATCTTTCTACTGCAGATTGGTTGGTGATTTCGCACTGATTACCTTACGGTTGGCAGCCCAGCATGTAAGCACTCTGCCACCAGGACTCCTTCTCTAGTGGGATAATTCGGAGGAATTCATTCCAATCATCCTGACCTTCAGTTCTCACTCAGGCCTTCACCTACTCACCTGTGTTCTTTTCTCCAAGCACAGCCGACATGGTGCACATTGAAATTACAGCCCCCTGGGGTGTGCTCAAGGAACCTCAGTGGTGTATTAGGCGTTGGGGTGCGATTCGCATGGTGGGAAGTTAGAAGCCAACGGCAGCCCTGCTGGAGAAACACTGGGCTTCCTACTCCCATAAATAGTTCCGGTCTCAGAAACCCACAGGGCGTCGCTATGAGTCAGCGCTGACTCAACGGCAATGAGTTTTGGTGTAGTTAGCCCCGACATCCCTGAGGTGGTACCAGGAACTTGTCTGGTGTGTGATTTTAAAGCAGACTCAATTCTGAGCCTGCTGATCTGCATAAACTTCCTAAAATGACTAGCATCTCTGCCCATGGCTTCAATGGGGCAAGTTGGAGAGGTCTCAGATGTGTGACTCCAGGTAAGAGCCTATTCTTGCTTCTGCCCTCTCAAGTGAACTACATACTGACTTGCCCAATAAACTGAGAAGGAAATGCCTTTTTGTCATCTTTCCACCACCCAGTTCATGGAAGTCTGCCTACCCTCAGGATAAAACTAAAGTCTGTCAGGAAATGTCCACCTTCTCCCCCACTGCTTGATTCCACCACTAATTCTAGTCATCTGAATCAATCCCCAAAGGCTCCACACTGTTCTGGTCCCTCTGCTTCTGTTCCCCTCGTGCATTCATTTTCTGGACTTGAGCTTAGTTATCACTTCCTCTGAAAGTACTTTAGGAGAACCCTCCTATGTAGTCTCAGTGGTACCTTCTACCACTGGAGGCAGTCCCTGGGTACGGCGATCAGTTAATGAGCTCAGCGGCTAACCAAAGAGTTGGGAGTTCAAGTCTGGTCATAGGCCCATCTGAACAAACCCTGAAAATTCAGGACTACAAACCTACAGGACACAGCTCTGCACTCACACTCAGTGGGGTCCCCCTGAGTCAGAATGGATCCAATGGCTATTAGCGTTGCTTAATCGTCTCTTGAGCACTAATTAATTATTCATGCTCCGAGATCCTATTACCTTTGTGAGTCATAAGGCTTGACGCTCAGTTTGTATTAGACGATTTTACAGTTCAGAGGGCCCCCTGGTAGCGCAGAGGTTAAGTACTTGGCTGCTAACTGAAAGGGTGGCACTTGGAAACAGCTCCCCCCTCCCCGCCCGCAGGCTGACTGGACAAGAGAAAGATGAGACCAGCTGTCTGCTTCCACCAGGACCATCAGGATTGACGCCCTTGGAAACCCTAGGGGGCAATTCTACTCTGTGGGTTCCCATGGACACAGGGGGAGTAGGTGCTCCTTGTACAGCTGCGGGTTCCTGTTCCTCCTGCACTACCATCCCAAGAAGCAGCAGCGCCTCAGCGCTCGCCGAGGTGATACCTCCAGGCAGAGCACAGCAGCCGGCCCACCGGTGGAATACTGGTGTAATGAAGAAACCCACAGCCATCAGACGGTCCTTGTTGTCCCAAGCCTCTTGAGTAGATGAGCGAGCTGTGCTGCGGCAGCTGGGATGTGACCCCACCAGGCAGAGACCAAGCCGAGCACCCGCCCCCCCAGCCCCTCCCCCCCCAGGGCTTTATGGAGGTTGAAAGTACAAATGACGCAGATCAGAGGGGAAAGAACTGTTGGCTGTGCCGTGACTCCCAGACTCTGGGTAACAGGCTGAGCGGGGGATGCTGCAATAAGAGTCTACTTCACATAGATCAACTCTTAATCTTGATCCGCTGAGCAGGGGGTGGCTCCCGGTCTGCTAACTTGTGCAATTCCCTCCTAATCCCAGCCGTCCGTACCGTGTGATTTATGGAGGAGTGAAAACCCAAGTCTCCAATGGATGCCGAAGAGGGGGAGCAATGTCCTATTTATCTTTTCACTTTTTTTTTTTTTTGCAATTTCTCCAAAGCCAAATTGTAGATGGTGTGATGCAATCCGACAGGCAACTGGCTCTCCAGAACACAGCCCACATTCCCCACAGATCCATGTCTTGCAGGGAGTGATTACCGAAGTTGTCAGGCTGATTGCGCATCTGTGGGGCTATTGTTCATCAGGCCTCTGGAAAGCCACAGGATCTTCCAGTCCTGAGCAGCACCGGGGAGGGCTGTGCAAGGCGCCCAGCACTGGGGTCTTTCCCAGCACAGCTGCGCTGCAGAACATCCACATGTGCCCACCCCCTGACAGAGCCCGCTCGGAATCAGGGCAAGCAGCACATTTCAATTCCAGAGTGAGGTAACTAACGGGAGGACTCATATAATAGGATGTTTTCGTTGATGTATTTTTCCCTCTCTCTATCCTTATTTCCTTTATCTATTTCTTTTTTGTTTTGGTTTTGTGATCTGACCTCCTGGGCATTGGTCTTTCATCTCCCCCACTTACAGAAAAAAAGGGTGACACCTTTCAAAGACAGAACTGCACTGCAACTCGGCCTCTCTCCCACATGAAACAGCTCAGGGGGGCTCTCTGATAAAGCCCAGGCGGGTCTGCATCAAAACGCACCAGGAACTTGAAGCGCAAAACAAGCGGGAGCCACGGTGAGGGCTGGCAAGGAGATGGGGCTGCAGGCAGGCTGGTCTTTGGTGTGCAGTTTCCTGACACACGTTTGAAAGATGTGCGGGCTTTTTGCCTCGGCCTTTTCAGGTTGACTTGACTATACGTGCGCAGGTTTTCCAAATGAGGACGTGACGGTCATAAAATGGAAATCCCCCCACACCCCCTCCCCTTCAGTGCCAGCTCTCTGCTTGCCCATTCTAACGTTCAAAGGCTAGAGCCATATAAAACTTCTAAAGGTGTGCTGAAGGTGAGATTCCCCTTTATGTTGCAGGGCAGCTCGGGAGGCCGCTTTCCATCTGGTTGCTGAGACAGGAAATGTTGCCTTCTCTCCCAGATCGCTGGTCTTTGAAGCCAACCTATTTTTCGACAGCCCATAATTAGAGGCTTCAAACCCAGTCTCCTAGTGAAGAAGGCTGAATGGCAAACTGGATGTGGTTGCTGGTGCCTTCAGACTCGGTAAACACGGCTCTGGGCACAGAGAGTGGTTTGGGGCTACCAGCCCTGACAGCAAAAATAGGAGATTAAAAGTCAAATCGGAGGAAACACACCATTGCCAAGTTCACATTACTCAACTCTTGATGACAAGCTTAAGTAGCCTTATTGGAGGCACCCAACAGTGGAACTAGCTCTCCATGGTACAGGTGGTGGTGAGGTTACAGTAAAACAATAAGTTAAACACAGGGGCTTCTATGCTAATTCCTGTGGGCCAGCTCTTTAGCTCAGTGGTATACAAAAGTAGGGTCCGTGGAGCGGCAGCCTCGGTGTTACCTGTGAATTTGTTAAAAATGAATAATCTAGGGGAGTCACAGACCTACTGGCTCAGAGGTTCAGACCACAGGTGAGAAATACCAATCTATTCCTATATAGAGTGACAGTCTTAGAATCCCACAGGGGCAGTTCTACCCTGTTCTATAGGGTCTCTGTCAGTCGGCATCAACTGACTTGAGTTTGGTTTTGGGTTTTGATCCAGCTACTAAAATGTGGGGATCACTGCTCAACTCAATGATACTCCAACTTGGTTAATCATTGACATCACGTGGCAGTATTTTAAAACACCTGACTCTGAGGGCCAAGATCAGATGAACAGATGAACAGCCCCAAGATCAGATGAACAGCCTAAAATAGACACGCCTCAACAGATACACACAAATGTCTCTGTGAGTTACTTGAGTTCCACTGGGCAGGCTGACAATGGTCAAATTCTAGATTCTAAAGAGGTCCTACCTGTCCCCAGTCTCTGTAAGATTCCCCAAGCCCAGTCAGGTCGATATATATTCATTTAATATATCAAGTATAGGAGCCCTGTTGGTAGAGTGACTTAGCTGCTACCACAAAGGGTGATGGTTGAAACTCAACAGCTGCTCTGCTGGAGAAAGGTGTACAGTCTGCTCTGAAAAGACTCAGCCTTGGAAACCACATTGGGACAGTTCTACTCTGTCCTACAAAGTGGAACCAGCTAGAATTTTATCTATTGAGTGATAAGCATCCTCCTTGTTCTCCTATCCCCTCACCCTATTATAAAGGTTTTTCCAAAGAAATTTTAGAACTATGCATTTGTCAAAAGAGATGCAAAATGATTAAAGACCCAAAATAGGAGGGAAAGGTGACTCAGACGAATTACAAAGGCCAATGATGCAGAAGAATTTCAATTCTTACATATGTGCGGTTATATAATGATAATACAGTCACTTAAGATAAGCATAAGTCTGGATTCATACCCAGATTAATTCCATCCCAGAAACTAAAATAAATTGTAGGACTAATCCTGGATCACAATCAGGAATCTGAGAAGTCATGGACAAGGGCAAGTACTGTCCTAGTCTTTAAAGAGAAGAGAACGTTGTATTTTGGAAATTCCAGAATGCTGAGCTCAATAATGTGCTTTGGGCATTTGTGAAGCAGGGCATTGCATACACAGGTAAACTTGAACACTCGCAGCGTAAACAGAGATTACGGGGTTCATACAACAATGATTCAAGAACTGGCCATGGCCAAGCCCCTCCCCATATCTGTTTCCTATAGTTAAGGTGGATCATAGGATTTCTGATCCACTACCTAATCTCTCTTCATTTCAGTAAAGAGATAGACAAAACATTCCATGATTTTCCTGGGAAACGGGATAACTGATATGTAGAATACATAATAAATGCCACCCTAAACAAAAATTTCCTCTATGCAAGAATTATCATTGGGAGATAGATTATGGCCCTGGCTGAGCTTTAAAACTCTACAGTCTTCTGATTTGTTATGTTTGGGCTAGTTGCCTAATGCTATCTCTGAATAAAACATCAAAGTCACGATTCAAAATAAAAAATGGACATGATCATATAAACATGTATTATTTTATGGGGGTACTGTGGCCAAGGTAGAGGCACACATTGCTCGGATGAGGCTCTATAAGCCCGAGATTCAGAAAAGTCTGCCCTTTAGAGGGACACCATCTTCTGCAATGAGAGTTCAGTTGTTGAAATCTCATCTTTCATGCAAGAAACTCAGGCTTCACTTACATACAGTTACCACCCATATGTCAGTAGAGGCTTGTGTGTTGCTTTGCTACTGAACATGTTTCAGGAGAGCTTCCAGACTAAGACAGACTAGGAAGAAAGGCACAGTGAGTTACTTCTGAAAATCAGCCCATGAAAACGATGAATCACCATGGTTGAGTCCACAAAATACCAGGGGTAATGTTTTCTTCCATTGTGCATGGAGTCACCATGAGGGTGGGACCAAATGAGTGGCAGTGATTAACCACCGCAATCTTCAGCAAATGAACTTCAGGCTAGTGTTAGCATACAATGGGGATGTAGGCGGGGACGGTAGTTGAAGAACTTTATGTCAACTAGACACTCAGCTGCAGGTGGAGTCAAACAGGTCAATTAGTGGTACTTTGATGGCAACTCCTTGGGACTGTGGCCTACTGGATAAGTATGAGGGATGATGGGACCTTCTCTCTCTCTCTCTCTGCCACTTTCCTTCCTGCTTGCAGGGACTCTGCCACCAATCCTGAGGGCTGTCAGCACCCTGCCATGTTTCCACCAACTTTGGATACACACAACTCTGCACCAACTGGCCTATGATACCCTTCCTGAAAACGGCCTTTTGGACTAGTATTACACGTATAGACGAGTTGGACTGGATTGGGATGCCTGCTTGATTACTTCTTTATATAAATCTCTTTCTTAAACATAGATTAGTGTCACTGGATTTTTTTCCCCTCTGGACAACCAGCCTTACACAGGGGCAATCTGATTTTATTTGTATCTACCAAATATTTCAGCATTTTCCAGGGTGAAACCATTGTAAAGAGGATATGTAGCTCTCCTTTTATGATTAACCAAACTGTTTTTGTTTTCCCGCCCTTTATGTTTAATAAAAATTTAGAACCTCATAACAGGCAGCAACTGCAGACCATACTCAGTTGAATTGCTTATATGCATGGGCATGAGGGTAGCTTCAGAAAGTTCATGGGGGAAAACTCAGAGTGGAAAGATACAGAATTTTTCTATGAAATGCTTGAAGCCCCACATATACAGACTATGAAAATGCAAGCACAAAATGTTTGAGGCCCCATGTATGCTTATCAGGCCTCCCCAATCTCAAACCCTAATAATTACCACTTTTATACCCCTTACCACATAGCAAGTAGTCTTCTCAGACCTTCCATTCAATTCTTGAATCATTTAATTTTCACCAAATACTGAGATACATGATAATCCACACTGTTTTACAGATGAGGAAATTAAAGTGCAGTTCAATTGAGCAACCTGTCCAAAGTCACACCACTAGTGAGTGGTGGAATTTTAAATTCGCACAAGAGTCGTCGGGCTGTCATGTCCAGTCTTCCTAATCTGTTCGCTACATGCAGGAGCCCTGGTGGCACAAAAGGGAAGCACTCAAGTTTGAGGTTGCCCAGCAGCTACGTAGGAGAAAGACCAGGCGTTCTGCCCCCGTGGAGCAGGTCTGCTCTGTCACATGCTGTCACTGTGAGTGTAAACCCGATCCACGGCCCTTAACCATACTATCATTTATTATCTTTCTCTCTTACCTAGAAGACTTTCAATTCATGTTTGAATGATGCTTCAGAAAATTACACATTCTGACTATTTTGTAAGGTTGATATTAAAGTGATTCCAATTCATAGTGACCCTACAGAGCCCCATAGAGTCGCCCAAGAGCTCTCCGGGTAATCATGACTGCTACGTCTTTCCCCAGAGATCAGCCTACTGAGCTCTGACCACCAGCTTTCTGGTTAGCAGCAAATCCTTTTAATCACTATGGCACCAGGGCTCTATATCATTATGACATAAGGAACAGGAAATGAGAGCTTCTTTATTGTCAAATTACAAGGGCATCCAAAATTCAGACCAAAGCACTGTTTTAGAGTGCACATTAGGACTTGCAAGAAAGCAAAACAAATGAGAAGGCATCCTTTCAAATGACAGAAGAGGGAAATATTAAGAATGGAGCTAGACAATGCTTGCTGATGACTGCTAACGCTCTTAAGTGGAAGGTTGATGAGAACTTTGAAACGAATGGATCAAGCTGACAACACCTTAACCCAGAGGTTAAATTTAGCTTCACCACCAGACAGTAGATGGCTCCTGATGAAAATTCCTGGTAGGATTTATAATGTTATCTGCCCGGAAAATCAAAGTTATGTCAATGAAGTTCTGTGAGTTTAAAAGGGACAGAGAAAAATGAAGAATGATTTTCATGGTTGATTCCAGGTTATGGTGATCTCTTGTGAGTTGCAGTACAGCCGTGTGCCATAGGGGTTTAAATGACTTTGTTTTAAAGTAAGCTTTTATTCTGACTTTTATTCTGAGGTGCATTTGCGTGGGCTTGAACCACTAATTTGTCATTTAGTAGTTGAGTACTTAACAATTTGCACCAACAGCATCAAGATCGAATGTGAACTGGCACCATATGGGTATGCAATCTGCAGAACCTTGGATCTGGGAAATCGTACTATATAACCACTTGTTTTATTCAACAAATACATTCCGAGAGGGGGTAGAAAAGAAGCCAAGGGAACTTTCTAAAAGAAACTTAGGAGACATTAAACCAGTTGCATTGCATGGATCTCATCTGGATTCAAAGAGATCAACTCAATTCCAGGTATTGATGATGAAAACTCCACAGAAGCGTGGCAGATGCGGAGATGAAGAAGGAGGTGCTAAGGTTCATGTCCAATGCCTGGCTTTAATGTGAAACTGGATCGAGTGGGAGGAAAAGTGTGGAACAAATTCAAAATCACATGACGGACGCATCTTACAGATGACATAAAGACGGGAGGGACCCTCAAGCCTATAGTCCCTAGTTGTCCTTCAGGCCTGACAATGAACTCACTCCCATGGCTCAAATCTCAGAAAAATCATAGACAGATCTCCAAGGAGGGCAATCACACTAGCGAAGATCAAAGAGGCAACATTGTGTCAGTCTGGGTGCTTTTTAGAAACAGATCCACAGAAACTCATATGTATAAGAGCGAGTCTTACATAAAGGGTAAGTGCACATCAAGAGAACATCCCAACCCAGTGCTGCCCAAGCCCACAAGTCCAACATTAGCCCATATGTCTGACACCAATCCACAAAGTCCTCCTCCATCTCACAAAACACACACTATGATGCCGACTGCAGGAGGAAAGTCGAGTCAGTGAGCAGCAAGTAAGCATCTCGGCGCTGGCAGGGATCCCCACAAACGGCTGCTTCAGCACCAGGGCTGCATCAGGGTAAGTCCATGTGACTTTTCCTGAGCCTTGCCAGCTAAAGCAGGGAACTGGTTAAGGTAGCTGCACCCTGGTCTGACCAAAAAAATGGAAGAGACCCAAGAACTAAAAAGGCGAGGCTCACTAAGCCATTTATCCCTCCGCCCTTCAATTAACCCCACATGTGTTTATCGGCCAGGTTGGCGCAATAACCTAAATACCTTAAACATTTACCCAAGTAAACTACCAACGTTCTGAAGGGTCGGGAAAGGAGGAATGCAAAGAGGAAACACAGGGAGGAAGCAAGACAAGTGATGGCACATTGTCGAAATTGAAATCCATGAGATAAAAAAAAACATTGTTTGCATTGTTGAATGGAAAACTGATTTTCTTTGTAAATCCTCACTCAAATCATAGCTAAAAGTTATAAACAAGTAAATAAAACTCTTTTACAAAAGTGGACCAACTACTGTCACTCACTGAGATAGGAAAGGTCAGAGGAGGAGGTCTGTTAGGGAATGATCATGACTTTCAGGGAGCTGCCTGAGGAACATCAGTAGCAATGGGCCAGGGATGGCGGGAGGCTCACAGCATTCATCCCTGTTTTCTGTGCACACTTTTAGGGTCTTTGGCTCTTTTTAGCAAGATCAGTCTGTCATTTAGCCAAGGCTGGGTGGTTGATAAGTGAAAATACAAAGTGATAGGCCATTCAATTTAACCTGTTCCTTCCATCAGAGACCATCTTTACAGATTTTAACCCTGTTGGAGTTTTCGTTGAAATCATAGCTACTGTTGCCTGTAAGCCTCTGACGCCTGGTGACCCCCACACAACAGAGTCATACACAGGAACCAATCACAACAGGATAAGATGCTAACCTCCCCGGCATTATCCCTGTGATTGGCGTGTAAGGGCAAGTGGGGTTTTCATTGGCTGATTTTCAGAAATAGATTTCCAGGCCTTTCTTCCATTATATGATGTATATCTTTGATTTCCTTTCTATGTTTGTTTTTGATGCTTGTTTTTAAACTCGTCTGATCCTTTCATTTATTTGTGAGTGCTGCTACTTGAGTTGTTATTGATATGAACTGATACTGATATTGTTTTTGATGTATTTCACTATCAATGAATCAGTGTGTTCCTTAATTTTATTTCGCTCCACGGTTTGCAATGGCATATCCTTCCTGTCTCACATAATTGTATCTTAATGAAGGGGTAGAAAAAGAAATGGTATGCTAGTATTCTGTATGAGTATATGGGAGACGGTAAGATTGGAAGCATAATTGTAGAGCGTCATCTCTTTATCTTGCATACTGCTTAAGCAAAAAAAATAAGAATGTAGTTAATTAAAAATGCAGCTTTTTTCCTAATTAAAATCTATATGTCTTGTGATTGATAGGAGGTCCTTCCAGATACCAGCATTAGGTTTCTGTGTACCTCACTTTTCAGAATTCTTAGAAGTGTATTCTTTGACAGTCTTTGGAAGTGGCTTTGTAAGCAATGGCACTGAGGACTGCCATTGTGATGAGATTTCGAACCAAGAAATCCCTCAAAGGACATCAAATACAATGAGCTTCTCTGCTGAACTTTTAGCCTCTGCCAACTCTTTAGCTTACAGACGTTTGCTTGTTCTCTGTCCTTTGTACGTCTCAGTACAGAATCTGTGTTTGGAAAACTGATTTCTCTTATTTCCCTCCTATTAAGTTTCTCTGCCCCTTACCAGTTTCATGCTAATAATTTGCAGATTTCATTTGGCTTCAGTTATTCGCATTGTTGCTATTTCGAGGCCCTCCCAATTGCTGTATGACATTCAACGCTTAATGCATTCTTGGGGTTTTTCCTTTCAATTAAATGCTTCCAGAAACAAAAAAATTTTAAGATGGGTTCACCCTAGCTGACTCAGACCTAAAAGTCTTTCCAAGGAGGTTTTAACAGGGAAAATATAAATGACTTAAAACCTCAAACACTGTGTTATGTTCTGGGTTGCAATTTGAAGTGAGCTTTATTTGGCTCTTGATTTTTTCTATCTCCCTCCATGTGGAAATCCTACGGAAGTTACAGGCTTTTCTAAGGGCCTCAATCTCTGGACTGTGCCTGTTCTCCTAATGAAAACCGAATTTCAAGGTACAGTGTAAACCTGAAGGCTGCAAACTTTTAATTTATTGATGACATTAAAAAGCGAAAGATTTGGAAATTTGTACTCATCTTCCATACAGAGCTGGGAGGAGATGAACGAATTCACTCAAGTACTGTGAACTTTTGTATATGCCAAGTATGCTTTTAATTTTCTTCCAGTGATAATGACCCAATAGATCCTTAAAGATACAGCACCATTTCCTATCCTTGCTTCTCCGAGTGTGACCCATGGACCAGGCACATCGGTGTCACCTGGGAACTGGTTAGAAATGTAGAATCTGGGGGCTCGCCCTAGACTAACTGAATCAGAATCAGCATTGTGGATTCATATGCATATTAAACTTTGAACAGCAAAGACTCCAGGTATCTCTAAAGATTCCAGTCCATGTACTACACTCTTTCATCGTTACCTTTCCAAGTATGTAATAAAAACAAAATGTTCCCTATTCTCTGTTGATTCCATTCGATGTCATCTTTAAGGAAACAGTTATTAGACACTTGGAATTCTAAGAACTGACTAGAAACTCAGATGACTGCGTCTGAGCATGCTACTGGAAGAGATAAGAAAAAGCACAATGATGCCAACAAGGGAGCCGCAGAGCAGGGGTTCCATATTCTTGTTGTCTTATGGTTCGGTGTCTTTAAGTTGGTTCAGACTCACTACAGCCCTAGGTAAAACCAAACCTTCCGTGATGTCCCATCCTGACAGTCATTGCTGTGTGTGCATCTCAGTGTGGTGCCCGCTAGGGCTGTTCATCTCATTGAGGGCCTTCAAGGGCACGGGAGAATATCAGGGTGTTTTGAACCGCCGCTGGCAGAGGATTTGGGGTAAAAGTGTTTAACATATCACTAAAGAAAAACATCTTCTGGAAGAAGAAAAGAGTAATAATGAACATTTTGATTTGAATTAGAACATTTCTGAATTTTAGAACCACTCTGCAAGGTAGGCATTTGTGCTTTATAACAATGGAAAAGGAAGGTAGAACAAGTTAGTACTGCCCTAATGGGCTTCCAAGACGAGGACTCTTTAGAAGAGTAGAAAGCCTCGCCTTTCTCCCACAAAACAGCGGGTGGTTTGGGACCGCTGGCCTGTGGTCAGCAGCACAACGTGTAACCCACTGTGCACCAACATTCCATGATCCCATTCATGTGTGAGAAAGCTCAGCTGTGATTAAGTCGTTTTCCTAGGATCATGATATTATTTCTTATCATTTTCAATGCTACCATTCGATGATGCTCACAACATTGTACTCCCAAGGTGCCTTGGCAGAGAGGACTGACACTGAACCCAGTGGATGAAGTTCTGTATGACCCTGCTGTGCTCTACAATTGCTCCTCATTCAGACCCAATCTCCATTTGGAGCACAAATTGACAATCACACCAAGGACTGGCCACTCTACTCTCTGTGCCAGTGTGCCTTAATGGTCCAGCTGGGGTCCTCCTAGCCTATGTGTTTTTCCATTGAATCCCATTCATCCTGATTATATCCCAGAGGAGAAAAGAGAAATTCTAATAAACATATGCGTAAGCATGAACGCTGTTTGAATGTACCACACCAACATTATCTGCACATCTCCTTAGGGTTCCTGGTCACTAAGTGGAGTCTGCCTGTCAAATGACTGGCCATTTTCAGATTAGGCATGGCATGTCAGCAACTGTCCCTAAAAGGTGCCTCTTGCTCCCAGCAGCAGGGTTTCACCCAATGGAGCCTATCACAGATTAGCATTGCTAACTTCTGGAGGACTCATCCAATGCTTCTCTGGTTGCTTCCATATGTTCTGCATTCTGTTTTTATCATTATTAATCCTCTTTTCCTTGGCAAATAACCCAGTTTAGTAAGATGTCTCTTTTTCCACAAAACCTTAGCCAAAGGAATGTGAATATTTTAGAGATCTAATCACACACTGTAAAGCTTAATTCTTAATTAAGAAGACATGAACCAAAATGTCTCTCAGAAATTGAAATTTCTAGCAATTTGTCTATATTTTTCTAAGGCATTTAAAGGAAAAGTTAGCGTTGCATATGCATTTTTCAATAGAAAATCATATACTGGTGACTTTAAAAATTAATGTTTTATTTAGCTCATATTTCTGGCCAACCATCCTGCTGGTTACAGCAGTTTATTTAAATAAGAAAAGTGAAGGGGGTGGAATTAGAATTGTGTAATTTATACACAATTTTTAGAATAGAAGAGATATTTAGTACTCACATATTTAATACTCACAGTTGCTAAGCATATAGGAAAACATAACTTTGCATGTTATGTGCTTTTTGGAAGACATATTGGCAACAGCATAACAAAAATATCAATATTCTTTGACCTGAGAATATTTTATATAGTCTTAAAATTAAGTTGGTATAATCCCAATTAGATTGTTTTAAGATGTTAATTATAATCCTCAAGCTAACCACTAAGAAAGGAACTCAAAACAAATAGTAAATGAGAGGATTAAAATAGTATTCTAGAAAAATGTCTATTTAATTTTTTTAATGTAGCAATGGAAGAGTTGAGAAGCAAAAAAAAGACATAAGATAGACAGAAAAATAGCATGATACTATCTTATCAGAAATTACAGAAAGAATATATGAACTATTCCAATCAAATGGCAGAGACTGAGTAACAAGATGGATAAAAATATCATGATCTACTTATATGCTGCCGCCCAGATGTATGCTTTTGATTGAAAGACACAAGTGGGCTGAAAAAGAAAAGAATGGAGAAAGGCATAGCATGCAATGAATAATCCAAGAGAATAAAAGTCCAATTGAAGGGTCCAGAGACTGGCGAAAAGTCGATGTGAGAGTGTTCAGGTCTGACTGTCAGCAGACCTCCACACAGACTCCAGGCATTGCAGGGTCAAAAAGATTGTAATCAAAGACTTGGGACCCCAGGTCAACCAAGCTCTTACACATATCTGCATTCCTGCATTCCTTCACCTCCACATGGAGACCACTTTATCAGAGTCCTTTGGCAAAGACCTTCCTCGGGGACTTCTTTAAAAAATGTTTTTAAAAGGAGAGGGAAACCTTAAAGATACTCTTCACTCCAACTCAAAATTCAGTACTTTTCCACTCTTAGCACTCACTGCTTCTCTTCTCCTCATTCTCCTGCTCCATAAGGCAGAAGCCATTTATTTGCTCAGGGATCCCTCAGCAGTGACCCTCAATTAGCTTCCCCATTTGAAGGGGGGAAGGGAGAGGCAGGGAGGCAGGAGACAGCTCTATCTCTGGATTAGCCTCCTGCTTACACTCTCAGAGGGAGTCATCAAAGGCTCCATTGTTCATAACAGTTTGGCTTGTTGTTGCCAGACTCCATCACCAGACAGCTTAGCTAGCTCCAGCTAAACTCTAATCCCAAACAACAATATTTAAGTTAGACCTCGTTGGAACATTTCATGATGATAAAAGAATGAATTAACCAGGAAAACATAATAATTATAAATATATATGCACCTAAAAACAGAGACACAAAAACTGAAAGAAATGGAGAAATAGTTCATTCCACAGCAATAGCTGGAGACTCTAATGCTCTGTTTCAATAGTAGATAGAACTAGGCAAAAGACCCATAATGAAACATTAGAACTTGAATAGTAGTGTAAACCAACTAAGCCTAACAGTTATAAAGCAAGCTACTAAACAGCAGTAGCACATGCCTTTTCAAGTACACATGGAACACACTCCAGAGTAGGCCATCTGTTAGGCCATAAACAAGTCTCAATAAATTTCAAAAGATTAAAATCATACAAACTATGTTCTCTGACCACAGCGGTACCAAAACGGAAATCAATAACAGAAGGAAATTTAGTAAATTCAAAAACATATGTAAATTAACAAAACATTCCTCAAACCTATGAGCCAGAGAAGTTTCAAGAGAAATTAGAAGATACTTTCAGATGAATGAGAACAAAAACACTAACATAGTCAAACATAGATACTACAACTATGGAATGGAGGTACTTAGAGATTTCTGCCTGTAAATACCTATATTATAAAAGAAGAGAGATTCCAAATCAATCATGTCACCACCCATCTTGAGAAATTGTGAAAAGAAGGCCACTGGAAAAAAGCCGGCAGAAGAAAGTAAATAATTTTTTAAATAGAATGAAAATGCATTAAATGAATATTAAAAACAATAGAAAAATAAAAAGAGGATTGCTTGATTGATTGGTAAACTTTTAGCTAAGCTAAGCAAAAGAAAAGAGATTCAAATTTCTAACTGTAATGAAAGAAGAGACACCGCTGCTGACCTTACTGAAAAAAAAAATATAGAGAAAATTATAATGTCATAATATTAGGAAACCGTCATAAAAAAAACTAGAGATAACTTTCATAAAAGACCACAAAATGCCTAGAGAGACACAATCACTGAAAGTGACTCCACAGGAATTTAAACTATGAGTATACTGTGTGGCACCCAGGTAAAGAAGCTGATACCAGACCACACCCAACTCAATTTGATGACAAGGGACCCTGTGGGGCAGGGAGACCTGTCCCTGTGAGTCTCCATTAGGAAGTGTTGTTTTGTTGTGTCAGACTGCTGGCCTTGCTGTTAGCACCCCAACACTTACCCACTGCCCCGTCAGGGTCCTGAGAAGCTGATAAAGTTATCCAAAAAATTCCCACTAGGAAATCCATGGCCTCCATAGTTTCACTATTAAATTCTAACTGATCTTTAAAATGTAAATGAGCACAGCCTCTCACATAATCCTCTAAAATAAAAAAATTGTTTAAGGGAGAACTACTTCCCACCTCATTCTATGTGGCCAATGTTGCTCTGACACAAAAACCAAGACATGACCAAGGAGGAAAACCACAGACCACTGTCCGTTATGAACACAGAGGCAAGCATCGTCAATAAAACACAGGTAAATTAAATCTAGCAACACACAAAATTATTACACATCGCCACACAATGAGATTGATCCCAGAATTGCAAGGTTGGTTTAGCATATAAAAATCAATCCATATGATAAACCATGTTAATGCAATAAAAGACAAAATTCACGTGAGCATCTCAATAAAGTCACAAAAGCTGCTTGAAAAACCTCACATCCTATCGTGTTAAAAGTTTTCGCAAAACTGGAAATAGAAGGAGATCTCCTCAATCTAGCAAAAAGACACCTAGGAAAAACCCACAACTAATCACAAAACACATTTCATGGTTACGGGGTGAATGCTTTCCCCTTAATAGCAGGAATCCAACAAGTCTGATCTTGACATTACCATTTAACCCTGTGCTAGCGCTTCCACCCAGGGGACTTTGGCAAGAAAGTTAAATGCAAGGCATCCAGATTAGACACAGATACTATCTGCCTTTGCAGATGACATGATTTTCAAAATAGAGAATCCTAAGTATACACGCATGTTCACACAATTAGAACTGATCAATATGTTCATCAGTGTTTCAAATTACAAGATTAACATACAAAACCCCATGGTATTTCTATCTCCTATCTCTGAGCAATGCACACCAGGAAGTTGGTCTTCACTCTGAGGAGGCAGGCAGTTCTTCCGCAGTCAAGTTCTGAGCGCCTTTCAGCATGACAAGTCCACCGTCCAGCACCATATCAGGCAATGCGCAACCACAGCTCATACGGTTCCCAGTGTCTTAGCCTCAGCACTGGACTGCCTATTCCTCTTCCCAGTCAGTATTAGTCTGGAACAGTCCATTATCGGTCACCCCGTGGGTGTTTGAAATACGTATGACATAGCTTCCAGCATCACAGAATATGCAAGCTACCAAATACCTACATTCTACTAAAGTAAGACAAACGGACAGACGAGTGGTGGAATCGCAGCTAAAAAATAACACTATTTGAACATAAAAAGGAATAAAGTACTAATATACTCTAGAATTTGGGTAAGCCTTAAAAAATATGCTCAGTAAAAGAAGCTAGATGTTAGATACAATAGACGATAGGTAATTCCTTTAAAGTCCAGCGTAAGTGAAATCCACAGAAACAGAAGAAAAATGACAGGAATCAGAGTCTGGGGGGCTGAGGAAGGAAGAGTGACTGAATTCTAAAGTAGACAAGGCTTCTTTTTGAGATGATTAAAATATTCTGAAATTAGATAAAGTTTATGGTTGCACAACTAAAATCTACTGAACAGAACGCTTTAAAGGGTAAATTTTTAATGATCTGTGAATTATATATTAACAAATATACTTTTAAATAAGCAGTGAAAAACAAATTAGTAGAAGAAAAAGCACAGAGAAAATTAGTCAAATAAAATGTTAAAAGATATTACAGATTATTATAAAACTTAGTGTATAATAAGATTCCATTATATGTACATAGTGTGCATATGAATAAAAAAGAGGACTGGGATAATATAGAAAAAGTTTACAGAGACATTCCATGAGTACTGGAACTGATGGGATTTTTCACAGTCTCCTTTTTAATTTCTTTACTTTTAATAATAAATGGGCATATTTTTTTAAAACTCCACCTTACTGTAATTCCTTGAACAATTATTTGCCCTGAGAGGTGACCGTTAGCTCTTTAGATCAATTGTTCATTCTATCATTTATGGTGTTAATGGGAAATAATGGCTTTTCTTGTAAAAGTGAACTTCTGCCGAAAGTCCACTTTACGGGAATTAGTCACTCTAATCCTAAAATACAGCCCAGATAAGCAGGAGGATAGGGGGTTGGTAAAGACAGTGCTTTGCTCCCCCGGAAGCCTTACCGCAAGTCTGTCTCTATTTTATCTCTACAACAGTCACCCCATCTCACACCACTGCACAACACAGCGGAGGCAGAGATACAAATGGGGAGGGGATTTGGAAGGAGCGTGGACTTTCTAATTAGCCAACATAAGCAAAGTAACACTGCCATGTCCAAAAGCAGCAATAAAATCAGCTACTGCACAGTCCCGTATTTAGCTACACCACCGGCAAACCTATAGAGCTCTGGTGACATAGTGGGTTACAGACATTGGGCCACAAGGTCAGCAGTTCAAAACCACCAGTAGCTCCGAAGGAGGACGATGAGGCTTTCCAAGACTGTAAAGAATTATTGTCTTGGAAACCCCCAGGGGCACTTCTACCCTGTCTTATAGGGTGGCTATAAGTTGAGATCAAATGACTCGATGGCAGTAAGTTTGGTTTCATTTTTGAAAGGGCAACCTGGTGGCAAAGTAAGCTAAGCATTGGGCCAAGTCTTTGTTCCAAAGCACTCTGGATGGGCTCAAATCACCAACATTTCACTTGGTCGTAGAGCACTTAACTGCTGAGCCATCTAGGGACTCCATATATGGATACACAGATATAGGAGCCTCTGTTATGTAAGCATGCTCCGCCTATGCCAGGAACATTTTCCAGATACAGTCATGAAGCAATATGAGGCTATTCTTGGCTACCTAACACAATCACACCCACAGTGCTCTTTTTCCTCCTTCCTCTCTGCTTTATTTTATTCCTTAGCACATTTCACTTACTGACATACGTATACTGCATATATCGTGGACTGAAAGAAGAATAAACAAGTCAGGCTTTGAAGAAACACAACCAGGATATTCCTTAGGCCTGAAGATAGTGAGGCTTCGAATCACTCCCTTTGGACACGTCATCAGAAAAGACCGTTGCTCTAAAAGGACTTCGGGTCAGTGAAAGAGGGAGCTCTCATGATGGGAATAGACATGATAGTCCAAACAGTGAGCTCAAACACATCAATGGTCGGGGAGATAGATGGTTGTGGCTGGGCCAAGAGTTTGCTCTGCTGCAACTAAGATCACTAGGCATCTGGGCTGACGTGACAGCATCGAACAATACCAACTACCCAGGGATCTTTCCCTTATCTTTCCAGATGGGAGTGAGCAGTTTTCTCTTTGTAGTTCATTGCTGCACCCAAGCACTTACAACAGAAAACAGGCCCTTAGATCAAGGGGCTCCTTAGCAAAATTGTGCGACTAAAGAAAGGCTTGAGTGAATGGTTTCACCTAACACTCTAATATGTGTCAGAGTCGCAAGGGCCGCTAGAGACTTGGGAAGTGTAATCCATAAGTTCCTTTTCAAATTCCATTTGCCTAAACAGTCCTTAAGCAAATTTTTCCTTCTTTTCTTGCCCCATCTTAGTTCTCAACGCGTGATTATTACTGGATTCTGGGGTTTGCTATAGATAAAGTGCATAAAGGTGTGGTTTCAGAGATGAGAAACATGCAGTTTTAAAATTTTTTGTGGTGGAGAAATTTGGGGGGGCAAACAGACTTTGATAGTTCTTGGTCCATGAAGCTCTGGATATAAAACGTTCCTGTATAGCAAAGTTTCCCAAAATCATTTGGCCTAATTAAAAAATATATCCTCTTGGCAATGAAAACTTTTGTGGTCCAGCCTGTAATCCAGGGTAAAATGTAGGTATCTGCTTTTTCAGCCCCCTGGATGGTTTCAGCACCCCAGTATCACCCACTTTGGGAAACACTGTTCTATGGGGTTTGAAGGAGTCTCCTCGTTTCTTCCAATTGCAGGTGTCCTTCAAGCTGTGATGAGGTAAGGAGAGAGTGAGAGAAAAAATAGAGGGGAAATAAAAAGGAAATAGAGAAGGATCAAACAAGTTCTCACTTATTCTACCTGGCCCCCACCACCCTTGTCCTCATGGCTAGACGCATCAGATTTACACGTAGTTCAACATCAGCCTCTCAAACCATTTGGCCTCATTCAATTAGGAGAAAATTAGGGACTGATGGAACACCAGACTGGATTTCTTCTTCCCACTTAGCTTAGAAGGGCTGAATTGAAGGTCTTAGAAGGAACGGCACCATGCAAGAGAGGGAGAGCTGATTTCAGGGCAAGTCATCCTTTCTCTGAATGAACGCAGAAGTCCTTGTCCTAGTCCACCTTTCATACACCCTAAAATGGTGTAGTGAGGATGGAAAAGCCGCTTTTGCAGGAATGATTATTTGAAATTAGAAAAATTATAACATAAGGAAGAGGAACAAAACTACCTACATATGGTCCTCTTTATGGAAATAAGAAAGATCTTTCTAAGTCTGAGCTTGTTGGGTTTAATCCAAAACGATCTTACCAAATTCTAAACTAGCCAGAAGATCTTGTTTGAGTTAGCATTCTGTGTGCTCCTTCACCAAGTTAGGTGTCCTCAGCACAGGAACCCCAGTGTGATCCTGGAGCCCCGGCAGGTAAGGGAAGTCCAAACGGAAACCACTGCCTCGAAACTCCTATTTTTGAGTTTTGAGTCTAAAAACTGTTGACAAAGATTTGATTTCCTCTCGGGCAGAATGTCAGAGAATGGCAAAAGACCACTCACACCTAGAAAAGAAAGCCTTAATGGGAAATATACGTACAGTCACTGCCAAGTTAAGGTTTCGGGACGGAGAACAGCCAGGAAGGGAGGAAGAGAAGCGGAGACCTCCGTGTTAACCTCCGCAATGCACGTCTCAAAGCCCCTCCCTGATTTGGGTACTTCTCTCCCACTGAGACCCTCGAGCTTCACCTTCTTAGGAAGAGCAAGTAAAATAAAAGAAAGTTGTTGGGCTCCTACATCCAATGGACCTGTCCTTGAAGAGTCGATCAGAGCGGCTGCAGACGCTGCGCGCTGCCAGCCTGCCAGCAGCGGGGAGCACCTCAGACTGTTTGGCTGCACAGCCCATGGTTCGCACTGCTCCCCGCATGGAACCAGCCAACAGTAACCGCTCTTACCACTCAGCCTTGACCTGGTGTGCGTCTGCACAACAGTCTCAAAGCCTCTGTGGAAACTGAACAAGGAGGGGTTTGTTTGAAGGTTTGGGGGGTGTTGTAAAGACAGAGGAGGTAATTCAACCTGGCCCTCAGTAAGCATTGAAGCTGAGCGTCCCTACGTCTTAAGGATTCCTAAGCATCTGCTTCCAAAGAGAGAACAATACTCAAGAACTCAATCATAGAAGAGAATTTGTGTCTACTCTGACACCCCAGCACGTCGCCATTTAAAAGTGGGCAATATTTGAGTCTGACCACTTTCCCACTGGGGTCTTCCTGGTCTGGACATGAGCTTCCCACTAATTGCAAACGAGTTCTTTCCCACTGATAGCAACTCCACTTGTGACGGAGCAGAAGTGTGCTCTGTCTGATTTTCATTGGCTGCATTCTTGGAAGTTGATTGTCAAGCCTTCCTTCTGAGGCAGCTCTGGGTAGACTTGAACCACTAACTTCTGGTCGGTTCTGTATGCTAACTATATCATCCAGAGACTACAAGAAAACACCATATGGGTCCATTGCTAGGCCCGCGACACTGAAAGATAGCTAAGGCATTGACTATTGGATTGGTGGTCTCCAAGGTCACCTCATGTACCTTGTGCAGGGTGGCATTCAGAACTTTCACAAATGTGTGTGAACAGTTGGCACGTACTGTGATTGGAACCCTGAATCTTTATAAATATTAGATGTTCGATAGAATGCCCTCATTCATTCACTCATTCATCCATTAGGCAAACGCCTGCTGAGTGACTAACTGTGATAGGCTCTAATTTAGGTACTGAGGATGCAGCAACAAACAAAACAGTATCTCTCCCTTAATGGAATTTATATTCCACCACCACACCAGCTAGAGGCGGGGTAGGAGGGACCAAGTATATCCGAGGGAAATGAAAGTGCTTCATGAAAACAAAGAGACGATGGAAAGGAAAAGGCAGGAGTTCCAAGGGGCTGGTTGCAAAACAGCACTGTCAAGAAGACCTCAGTAGGACGATGGCATTGAAGCAAGCCTTAATGAAGGTGAAGCAGCGGGGTGTGGGCATCTGGAGACAAATGTTCTAGTGAAAAGAGTCAACTAATACAAAAGACATAATGAGAAACGATGCCTGGTAGGCTCAAGGGCCAACTGGGTGCCCAGCATGTCTGGGAAGAGGTACATGAAGGGAGAATTTAGGACAAGTTTGGGTGGCAAGCCTTAAAAGTCTTTGTAGGTGGTACATGTCCGTCCTTTGCCTTTTACTCTGAAGAAGGGGTATCGTGGGTGACTCAGAGTGGAGGGAGCATGATCCTTAGAAAGAAGAACTGCCAAGAGATAGTTGTCCATTTAAAAGCCAAAGAAAGTGAGGTTCGAGTTGTATTCATTTTCACAAGAAACAGGATGGAATTCAACCTCACCTGACCCGCTTCATGGGTCACGACGACCACAACAGGGCCAGATCCC
This sequence comes from Tenrec ecaudatus, assembly GCF_050624435.1. Taxonomy (NCBI): domain Eukaryota; kingdom Metazoa; phylum Chordata; class Mammalia; order Afrosoricida; family Tenrecidae; genus Tenrec; species Tenrec ecaudatus. Next base: position 73,788,284 of record NC_134538.1, read on the forward strand.
TAGGAGAATATCCAGTATTCATGAGTTGCCCCCAGACTCTGTGAACACTCTGGTCATAACTACCCAAGCCCATGGAAAAGTCAGGAAATTGAAGCAGAGCAATAATAGGGAGGTTCCAGTATATCCTCCTAAAATGGGGAAGTAGTAAGGGTTAACATAGAGACAGGAAACACCTTAGCTTCTGCAGGACCACATGGAACACGCACAGCCAAAGAGGTCAGGAGACTCTTTCTTCTTAGGGCACTTCAAATCTCTTCCAGAAACTCATCAGTCTCACAATACCTGGTTTTTCTCCCAAGATGGCGTCACGCCAAGCTACTGTTAATACCTTTGCATCTCTCTGTTGTGAATTTAGGATAGCGTAATGCACAGCCATACTAAACACAATCAAGTCAGCAACATAAGGGACAGAATCCAACAAATACGTTTCTCTTCTCAGCTCTCATTACCTCACCACGTCTCCGCCTCTTCTTGGGAGGCAGATGGAGGCAGAGGAGAATACAAGATGCTAATCTTATCCTTTCTTCCCCTATCTCTAATTCGTTGCTCCCCGAATAAAACACACAAATCCATCTCAACACTGGGGAAGTTGACACCACACAAAACGGATGAGAGCCTCGGCTCTTCTAGACACAATGAAGGTACTCGACACAGTAACGATTTAATTGATGATTTGGTAGTCAAAACCACTTCTCTTTTAGTGTTTTCATATACTTAAACTGTAGCGTGACTACAATAGTAGTTTAAAACGTTTTTGGTGTGGTTATATGTTATAATAGTGTTAACTATTTTAAATGGCTTCCATTGTTTATAGAGTAGGGAACCCTTTCTTGTCCACGAAGAGGCCCTAATAAGGTGCCCAGATTTTAACACTGGTAAAGTGGGACACCAGCAGGACACCATTGATAAAACTCAGATCCTGGCGAATAGCCACATGGCAGCCGAACACCGCATACCCTAGCTTGTCGTGCATTCTTGCCAAAAATCAGGACTTTTATAAAACGCCGCAGGAAGTGGGACAAATTGTTAAAAATCGGGACTGTCCCTCCAAAAGCGGACGTCTGGTCACCTTACAAGCACTTTGCTTTCTTCCTCCAATCCTAATATGGTTGCTGTAGCCAATAGACTTATAAAATTATTTCACGCATGAAACGATGCGTGACCCTCTATGTGTGTGTCAAGCAAAGGTCATCGACATGCATGCCAACGAGAGCAGATTTCACGCTGTGGAAATTATAAACTAAAGCCAATGAAGTACACAATAACATGTAGTGACGTGGTATTATTCTGTTAGAAAAGAACATTTCTGTTAGCCGGTGCTTAGAATTTGCTCCGTGGAACATCCAGGACATTTCTGAGCCTAGGAATCACAGACTTGGAGAGCTGGTTGGCCGCCAACAGGACATCTCAGCCAATGGCCTCTTGGTGGTTATGAGGAAACTGAGTCTCAAAGATCTTAGTGGGAGGACCCCAGGTCACTATTACTGGAAGAGACACACAAAGTGGCAGAAGTAGGACAGGAATCCAGGTCTCTTCATTCCACAATAAGTAGCCCATTCCCCCACAGTCATCCTCCCTGAGAGATTCTGGACACGTCTGCAGGCTCTCAATGAGTTCTGAGCAATGCAAGAGCGAAGGTCAAACTGCTGAAAAGATAGAAACTTCACTGCTCTCTTCCTACTTCGTTGGTCAAGTTGCTGTACTTACAAGAGAAGGTTTACGGTGAACACCCATTTTGATCACAAAGAAAATCTTGCTTCAATATAGGATCATTTCTATGTTGGAAAAAAATCTTCTTACAGCCTGATGTTTTTCTGGCATGTGCTCGGTTCTTTCAGTTAGCAGGCCTAGTTATTAAAGACAGATGTGTCCATTGTTTATGAATATTATGGATGCTGAAAACCTAATAACAAACCCAAAATTCTCAAGAGTCCCCTCCCTCTCCTTTTCTTGAACTTGAAACTGAAAAGGAACATATTTCCCACCAACATCAAGCCCAGTCACTCCTGTCATCTACCAATCACATTCATAAACTCAGAGACTGATGCGGAAAAAAGAACACCGAAGTCAACGCAGCCCTACCATAAAATACTGGCGAGTGCATTCAAAACGCGTTTTGTCAAATTAGAGCGTGAAAAAAATTAAGATACGGATCAGCATGAAAGCTGTGGAGAGAGTATTTTTTTCACATTTATTTTTTGAAGTTAGTTACTTTACTATTACTGAGTTTCCATTCTTAAAATATGGCCAAAAGGTACTCCACTCCTTCATAATGAGGAACCTCTTTTACTGATACTTAATAATATCAAAAATTTACTTGTATATTTAATCAGATAAAAAAAAAAATGAAACCGGCTCACACTCTCCTGTCCCATCAACTAAGGAAACTATCATAGATAAATTAGTCTTTCTATTTGTTCATTATATCAGGATAAGTTTTTTTCCCTTTTAACTCCTGCATAGTTAGAGGTTTAAATTGTCCTCTTATAGATTTATAATGTAATAGCTAGAACATAATATTGTGAATCATGATCAAACAATCTGATAAAGCATAAAGGCTAGAAGAGAGACATTAAAGCAAAAACTAAAATAGTACTCAGGATGATGTGAGGAGAGTGTTTGATACTGGATAGAACCCTGGTTGTTTATGCATTCTGCGGTGCTCCTAACTCAGATGATTCCCCAGACCCTGGAGGCCTATCCCCTTTCCAAGTCGCCAAGTCTGCAGAGTATTTCAAGCGGGCTCTTGTAAACCACAGCTTGAGACTTGAAGTGGGCTTCAGGGGATAATGCACAGATTATGACTCAGCAATAGGCTTTAGAGGAGAATGTTGGATGTGTGCATAGGACATTCCTCCTCCTCCTCCTCCTCCTCCTCCTTCTCCTCTTCTTCTTCTTCTGGTGTGTTTTCAATTCTTGACTCCCCAGTCTGAGGAGTCATTGCTTAAACTCATTGCTGCTTACACACCAAACAAGTGGTACCATTTAAAATTCCACTCCAAGGGGATGGTGGTAATTGAAGCCAGTCAACGGACCACAAAAGCCCTGCTACCCTCCAAATCATGCATTTGAATGACATTTAAAAGGTGCCAAAATGTGTAATCAATTCATTCAAAAACTATTTCCCGAATATCTAGTGTGTACAAAACGCTGGAATGGTTATTGGAGGCGAGACCAAAATGGCAATGAAAAAGGAGTTATACGACTTTATGAATACCAGGCTATCGTGCAACGCTACTGATGAGAATGGAAGTGGGACGGCGAACAGAGAGCTGGAAAGGAGAATAACAGGGACATCTTGGGAAAGAAAAAGGCATAAAAGAGCAAAGGGAAGGAAATGGCGGCCAGGAGGCAGACACACGCGGAGAGCAGCTGCTCGGTTGGTCACCGCCATCACCAGCTGCCCTCCCGCCAACCTGTGTGTGGCGGAGAGGAAGTGTGTGCTGCGCTCCTTCCAGTGGCTGGTTTGCTCAGAAGTGGACGGCCAGGCCTGTCTCTGAGGCGCTTCCAGTCTCTCAGTTAGCACTGACCTTGATAACCATTTATGTCCTCCGGGGACTCCAGACCTGTGTTTAAAATCCACGGCAGTCCAGCCCGTTTCAACTCCCAGAGACCCTGGGGACAAGGGAGGGCTACTCGGACTTCTCAAACTGTGAGTCTTTACAGGAACAGACAGCCTCATCTTTGACCTGAGGAGTAGTGACAGGTGGGCTTCAACTGTCAACCTAGCATTCCCAATGTTTAATTCGCTGCACCACCACGTCTCCTTCTGAATCTATAAGCATCAGTTTAATAAAAGAAGTTCTGGGACTAATAATCAGGAAAGGGACCTGGGTAAAAAGTGTTTTTATGCATGATAATATTGACATTGGATTCTTTTACTTTGTTTAAGAACTATCTCCTTCCCTTCCCCCCCCTAACCCCCCTGCCCCCGTGGTGCTGTGAACTTTCTTAGCATGGCTCTGCAACTCCTGTCTCTGTCATTCCCACCCAATGACAGGAGGGGGCGATGCAACTAGGGGATGGGGAACGCTAACAGGAAGGATGGGGCAGTTTCAGTGACCGCAACAAGGATGGACCATTTCCGCAGGAAGAAAGAGAAATGCCAGGGCCAGTAGAAGAGCAGCACGTTTGAGGTCTCTGTCTGAAATGGCAGAGGTTCCACTAACAGCACCAGGGGCCGAGGCAAGGAGACTCTGAGACAGACAAGCACAGTGGCGCCGAGACTCTGAGACAGGGAGGTAGAGCAACAGGCTGCCTTCCCATGAAGCCAAGGGTCCATGACAGCGAGGGTCAAGGGCCCAGACAGCTGAAAGAAAGGCTGATAGAGACGTGGTTGCTGGCTGAGGAGATGTGTTGCTGTACCAATGACCTTCCTGTTTAGTGATCGTAACTTGTGGTAACTTATTAACTTCCCTAAAAAAACCTTTAAGGTAATTGTTGAAGCCTATGGAGGGATAGTCCTGGGGGTGAAATGGTGAAATGTTAGGTTGCTAACCACACAATCAACAGTTTGAAACCACCGGCCGCTCTATACTTCGATGCCCAATAGAAAAATGAGAGGAGACACACGGACACAATTCATAGAACACACGTGACTCATAGATACATGAACATGTTCAATTAGAGAAGTTCGGTAAGTTAAATGTCAATAAAATTGAAATGATCACGCGGAAAACTATGTATAATTCTGGCAGGCACAAATCTATGTGAGGCTGACTGTAATCGAAATTAAGAACCATTGACACCAGCTATTGTACTCTCATACAGCCCTTTCGATTGTAAGCAGACCTGGCCCAATTACAGAACTTCCACACATTTACCCCAAGAACGTAATCAAAGAATTCAAGATGCACTGTCACAGATATGTGTCATGTTATTTATAACAATGACAAACTGGTAACCATTTTCATTTCTATTAATAGAGAAATCATCAAATCAATTATGGTATATTGTTATGGTTAGGGATTGTGTCAGCTAGACACTCCTGGGTCAGGGGTAGAGCCCAGCCTGTCAATCAGGTCACACCTTAATGATACCTCCATCGAGGTGTGGTTTATGGTATAAGGAAGAGTAAACAAAGTCAATAATTCCCTTTGGCCCTTAACCTTCTGCTGGAGTGAGATCTTACATCTCCTGGTGTGTTTCCTACTGATTCCAGGAGCCGGTAAGAGACTACTAACTGGTAGAGTCATTTGGCTGACTTCGGATTCGTTTACCTTTGCATTCACCAGCCTGCCCCACACCCCAACAGGCTCTGCTTCCTATTTGTCCTCTTCTATAAGTAAGGAGAAGCCTGACTTTAACTGTACTGAACTACTTCTACAACTGTGTAGGCCATTTCCCTATATCATTCTCACTCTATGCAAACATAGACAAGCATTACTGGCTTTGTTTCATTAGAGAACCTAACTGAACACTTACACTAATGAAGATTATTTGCCAAGCTTCAATCATGAGCTGACTCAAAGGCACCCAACAACTCCCCAGTGGAATACTATGTAAACATTAAAATTATGTTTTGAAATTTTTTTGATGGCACAAAGATTTCTCACCACATAATACTAAAAGAAAATGATCAAGAAGCAAGCCTGCAGGTATCTGTAGTCCTAATTAGCCATATAAGATATACAAGTATGCAAAACATAGGTTGAAAGTAATATTACAAATTATATTAATAGTTATTTTCTTTAAGTTGTAGAATCATTTTAATTTTTTGATATAATTATTTTTGGTAATTAAGAAAATATACTCTATGTGGTATACAAAAAAAGTCGATGGATGCTTTGGTTTGAAGTTTATATTTTTAATGCACCTAATTCAATAAATTGTAATTGCCTGGAGATAAATTATGATGCTTCCTTTATCTTTGAAAGTCTAGTGCCTAATATGCATTGTCACATACAAACATCATTGAATCTTTGGAAAAATTCCATTACACTTTAATTCCATTTGTCCACTAATTTTTTTTAAATCATTTTATTAGGAGCTCACACAACTCTTATCACAGTCCACACATACATCAATTGTGTAAAGCACATTTGTACATTCATTGCCCTCATCATTCTCAAAACATTTGCTCTCCACTTAAACCCCTGGCATCAGCTCATTTCCCCCTCCCTCCCCGCTAGCTCCTCCCCCACGAACCCTTGATAATTTATAAATTATTATTTTGTCATATCTTGCCCTATCCAACATCTCCCTTCACCCACATTACTGTTGCCTGTCCCCCAGGGAGGAGGTTATATATAGATCCTTGTAATCGGTTCCCCCTTTCCACCTCACCCTCCTTCTACCGTCCCAGTATTGCCATTCACACCACTGGTATCCACGAACTCTTTAAAGCTCTGTCATATTGTAAGTATTCAATAATTGTTGAATTCACAAATGAAGAGTAAGGGATGGAAAGATTGAAGGAAGAATGGATAGAGAGCTGAGATACTGTTCAGAGTTTAGTGAAATCAACATCCTTCCTGGCATTTTAAGGAGAAGGAAGAAACTCATCACATAACGCACCATAAAGGGAATGAAAGGAGAACAGAAAACTAAACCAAGTGAGTTTTGCAAGAATACAATGAGATAAGACTTAATCGGTTGAACTAAGTTTTCTACCAATGCTGCACAACCTATTCCAAATCCCATTCAATTTCTAAATGCGTCTGCATCTTCTACAACTAAAACAAAGCCACTGTTCAGAAATAATTGCACAATTTCCCCATGATCCAACCAGGAGGATGAACATATTCACAGGACCACTAACACTCATTTTTTGGTAGACCCAACTCCTCTATAAAACCTCCGAGGGCCATCCAAAGCCGATGCTCAAAGCCTCCAGTGACTCTCCCCAGGGGTCCTCGGCCCGTAAAATCGGCACTCATTTCTCTCCATGTTTGGAAGCAGAGGCAACGAGGGTGGCTCTGTCCCAACAACGATCACATTTTCTTTGTACATTCGTCATTTTTTGGCGATGAGATACTTTATAGATCATAATAGTGTCTCCATTTTCCAATTGATGCGAGGGTAACAGATACACGTTCTTCATCCATTCGGGCACAGTGGTGACATATACTTGGGCTGAACGCCCAAGGCTAAAAATCTGGAATGAGTTTAAACTTGCTTCGACTTGTGAACCCCGGGGACAAAGGAGGACAATTCACTTTTTTTACTATGTTACTATCTCTTGCACCAGATTCTTGGTTCTTTTAAGATGTTCACATCACCCTTATTTCTTCCTGGAAATGTCTGGCTGCTCTTCGTGCCATAGACTCAACAATCACTCCTCAGTTTCAAATATCTACAAACAAGCCCGCATAAAATCTCAAAATTGCACTGCTTTGGTGGGGAGGAAGGATGGTGGAGAATAGGTGGGGAAGAAATGATATGTGACTTTATTACAATCAGGAAATCTAGGAGTTCAATTCTTATTAGCTATTTGACCTCAGGCAAATTACTGACCTTCTTTCAGCTCGCTTACTCCATCAAAGACGGGGCTCAGGCCTCCTAGGTTATAGGGCAATTCTGAAAATTAGCATCAGGGTACTCTCTGTACCGGGCACAGAAGACACACTCAGCAGTAGTAGCTATTATTATTAATAATTCCTCTATAAAGGAATTGCTTGCTGATTTAAAAATGGATGCTTTCATATAAAGGCTAAAATATCGTATATCAGAAAAGAAATTTCCTTTCCAATTATTTTCCCTGTTGGGCTCGTTATTAAGGTGGTGACTCCCAGTTTAGGAGAAACACTTTACAGGATGCTTCAGCTACAAATGATATGAAGAAATAATCATAAGAAAACATAGAAGCCACTAAAACTATAAAGACATACGTTGGGGATTCACATGCAAGATTTGGCCTGAAAACACGTGAGTCACAGCTGAAAGCAGATTTAAAACATAGAATATTCATTCCCAAGCTCTTTAACATTAAAAAAACATATATTGAAATCTCCGGTCAGTTAAGCTACCAGCTGCCCATGGAATGAATGGTCAGTGGTTTGAAACCACCAGCCGCTCCAAAGAGAAAGGTGTGGCAGTCTGCTTCCCTAACAAGGTACAGCCTTGGGAACTCGGAGAGAAGCTCCACTCCAGGGGGCAGAGTTACTATGAGTCAGAATCCTTTCAGGCACTTAGTGAAAGCACTCCACTAGGCTCAGAAGTTTTTAAGACATGCCTAGAAACCCTCGCCGGTTATTTCCAACCATTCTAAACTATTATACCATAAAACATGTCCAACTTTGAAAGACACTCCCCCACTCACACACACACCCTAAACTCTTGCTTGATGTGTAGCAGAATAAAATATTGCGTGGTCCTAGGCCTATGGTGTAATCTTTCATCTGAGGACATCTCCAGCATCCTATTGAACAGCATTGATCTATACATTTTTCATTGGTTAATTTTCAGAAGTAGGTTGCCAGATTTTTCTTCCTATTTCTTAGTCTGTCTCAGTCTAGAAGCTCTGTTGAAATCCGTCCACTAAAGGTGGTGATGTCAGTAGTTGAAATATCAAGGGCATGGGTTCTGCATCAAAGTACCACACAGCTACCAACTAATACAGACACTCACCCCACCCAACAAATTTCATAAACATGACCTATCTTTTCTAAAAGCTATTAAAGTTCGATCAATGTAATTCCCCCCACGTCAGACAGCACCAGTGGTTAAATTCATGAGGCCTAAAGGTGAAGACATCCTGGCAGCATAGTGGTTATGCATTGGGTTGTGGGTTGTGATCTGCAAGGTCAGTCATTCAAAGCAACCAGCAGCCCGCTCCTCAGGACTTTCTATCCCGCGAACAGTGACAGCCTCTCAAACTCACGGAGGCAGTTCTACGGCACCCTATAGGGTTGCGATGAGTTGGCATTTATGTGTTGGCAGTGAGTGGATGGAAAGGTTGGCAGTTTGAACGCACCCAGCAGCTCTGAGCGAGCAAGCATACGACAATCTGTTCCATAGTAGTTGTAATTGTTGCTAGGTGCCATTGAGTTGGTTCCGACCCACAGCGACCTTATGAACAACAGGATGAACCCCTGTCCTGCCCTGCACTAACCTCACAGTTGGCGCTACGCTTGAGCCAAGCAACATAATTGTCCCGAGAAAAGCCTCTGGGGCAGCCTTACTAGTCACATGGGGTCGCTATGCGTCAAAACCAACTAGACATTATCCAACAACAACCATGAGAAGTGATCAACTCTGCTTTGCTTATGAACAGATGATGTTGATGACACTTTCGAGAATGCGCAGAAAACAGCTGTAGCTTTTTGGATTTAGTCTACAGAGACTGGCACTGCAGTCAGTGCTCCGGTGAAACCTTAGCTCAGGGAGAACGCAGCCACCAGATTCCTTCGAAAGTCAAACACCGAGATGCCCGGCTTCACGGTCCAGCCCCGAGCCAGGAGAACACCGTTTTCTTTTCTGAGCCAGTAGGAGGCCCCTTCTCTCAGTAGGAGGCCCCAAGTGTTTTTCAATCATTCAAGAAACAGGACTTTTTGATCAATGAACTGCTTAAAACTACCTCCTGCCTGCCCTCCAATGATACGGCCACCACACAGAATGGACGACTGAGATCATTATACCAATATTTCAGACTCGTTCTGAAGACTGATGTGATAGCTCTTGGCCCACGTTTCTCAGATAAACTGCCCACATTGATCTAATTCACTGGGTAATTGCTCAATTCTCCATTTTATAGCCCAGATGTAGCCAAATGTCTCCCCCTGGACAAGGGAGCTCTAATGACAGCCTGTGACTAACATCTGCCAAATTGCACGTTACCTCCAGGAAGGGAGAGGCCGCATGAGAGGGGTCAGGCCCTGGGGACCCAGGACCCCATGTCACAGGACGGGCAGAGGGGTTGGGCTTCTATAACAGAGATGGACGCAGCAGTCTATGACACTGGCAATGATGAGGTGGCTCTCTCCTTCCAGTTCCAGGCGAGTGCGCTCTGCAGGCGGGGGCCAGGGAGGCCGACCCGTCTCCCCCAAACCTCAGAGCAAGGTCCACTGTGAGCACGAAGGAGTACAGCACATGGCTCTGATCACTGCCACGGGCTTCCTGCGGCCGCCTTTGCCTGCTGCTGCCAGCTGGGGGGAACTCTGAGGCTTGGAGAACACTTTTCAAACCAGGGATGCCCCGGGAAAGCCACCCTCACTGCCTTTAAAGCAGTTTAGAGTAACTGCTAGAGCAGAGCAACATAAATACAGCCATCTTCCTTCTGAGCCCATCCGCGGCAATGCGCATCCGGCCAGTGCCCGCGGAATCAGGAACGACTGTGGGGAGGAGAGGGCAGCAGGGCAAGAAAACAAAATAGGAGCCAGTATTCAAAGTGTTCGCGAATTATTTCACATGCCCATGCTTTGCCATGCCCTGAATATACAAAATGACTGACCAACACAGAGTTCCCGCCAAAACCCAGAAATAAAAATGGCTAAATACAAATCCATTTAAATATTTGGCAGGTACATAGATGGCTTATTTGTAAACAACCCCTTTTACATGTGTGGCTTAATTATCCAGGTCTTTCGACACATTCAACGATGAAACATACAACCTTACTCTAGTTCCTAAATGCTATCATGATCCCAATTCTACCTTATACATCCAGCTAGACCAGGGGATGTACACTGGTACTGATAGGAACCGGACACACAGGGAATCCAGAACAGATGAACACTTCAGGACCAGTGGTGAGAGTGGAGGGTGGAGGGAGGATGGGGTTGAAAGGGGAAACTGATTACAGGGATCTACCATCCTCCCTGGGGGATGGACAACAGAAACGTGGGTGAAGGGAGACGTCGGACAGTGTAAGACATGACAAAATTATAATAATTTATAAATTATCAAGGGTTCATGATGGAAGGGGGAGAGGGAAGGGAGGGGGAAAATGAGCTGATACCAAGAGCTCAAGTAGAAAGCAAATGTTTTGAGAATGATAATGGCAACAAATGTACAAATGTGCTTGACACAATGGATGGATGCAGGGATTGTAATAAGAGTTGTACCAGTCACCAATAAAATGATTAAATAAATAAATAAATAAATAAATAAATAGTGCCATTATATAAGAATTACTCCCAATGTACAGTATAAATGTCTTCTTTTCTCAGATCCCCATTTAATAAAATGGATAGCTCATTCAGGAAAGAAAACACATTTCTCATCTTAAAATTGTATTAGAATTTTCTTATAGAGGAGATTGATGAAGAGTTACATATCTTTATATTTTGACTGACTTCAGCATGGTTTATTATAATTAAGGTGCACGTTTTATGAAACTTCTCAGACACATTTATGCTTTTGTTCATTGTAGTATAAAATGATTCATATGAACAAAAACAAAGTTTGGTAGGTAAGAAGACAAAATATTGTCAACTTCTGAAAATACCACATTGTGTACATTAAAAAAATCCTCAAAAACCAAACGCACTGATATCCCGTTGATGCTGATACACAGCGACCCTATAGGACAGCTAGCACTGCCCCCGTGAGTTTCTGAGACTGTAACTGTTTATGGAATTGGAAAGCCTCCCCTTTCTCCCTCAGAGGAGCTGGTGCTTTCAAACTACCAACCTTGCGGTTAGCAGCCCAACCAGTAACAACGATGCCACAGGAGCTCCTGTGGACATCAAAACACATCACTGAAAGAACGGAACAAGAGCCCCCGCAGATTGGGGAAGGTATTTGGCAATTATGTATCAGATAAAGAGCTAATTTCAAAAATCTATACAACAATTTAAGGAGAAAAAGTACAAATAACCTAATTTTTAAAATGGACACAGGAGACCAAGTAGCATAGGGGGGGGTCTATGCTCTAGGCTGCTCACCACCCAGAAATGGACATAAGACATGAAGCGAAACAGTTTACAAAATATGACTGCAGGCAGTCACGAGCCATATGAGAAACGGATGTCATTGGTCATAAAAGTAATACAAATTAAAGCAACAATGTGATACCACTTGACACTAACACTCTTAGCAAAAATTGAAAAAAACAAACAATAATACTAAATGCTGAAGAGGATGTGGAGAGATTGCAATGCTTATACATTGTTGTACAACTATGACAACAGTCTGGCACTTCCTTAAACAAATGTAAATACAATTACCCTTAGGATCCTGCAATCTCTTCACTGGGTATATACCCTGAAGAAATAAAGATCAAAACACAAACACCTATGTTTATTGCAGAGATTCCTATAATAGCAAAAAGAAACAATCAAAAACCCCCATCTGCGCAGAAAAGGATAAGCAGACGCTGGCGCAGTCACACAATGGAATATTGTGCATCCTTAAAACAGAATGACCAGTCTGTCAAACACCTCACGAGATGGGCAAAACTGGAGGACAGGACACTCAGCAACGTTATCAAAACTCATAAAGATCAATGCCCCATGACAGCAATATCATGAAGGGAAGAACATGGCTTCACATCAAAAGAAAAAACCTTTGGAGATTATGATTAACCCAGAGCCAGGGCGGGCGGGGAGAGGGAAGAGACAAGGAGGTAAGCGGGAAGGTGAGTGGGGAGAGAAAAATGAGGAGGAGGAGGAGGAGGAGGAGGAAGAGGAGGAGGAGGAGGAGGAAGAGGAAAGAACTCATCCACGGTGAAGTGACCAGGACCCCATCACTGTGGTGACAAGATGCATAGAGTGTGGTTTTCTCTGTATGTGTTACACTCTACAAATAAAAGGTGGACAGTAATACAAAGATGAACAAAATTTAAATTTAAAAGAGAGAGAGGGAAGAGCCACCACCCTACTATCCCTGCAGATTCCTTACCCATCAGACTGAAACACTCACCTGGGTGGTAATAAAGGGAACACAAAGTTAAATGGAAACTGCCTTAAATTTTGTCATGGCACATTAGCTAGTTTCAAAGAATTGTTGAAAGAAAGAAAGAAAGAAAGAAAGAAAGAAAGAAAGAAAGAAAGAAAGAAAGAAAGAAAGAAAGAAAGAAAGAAAGAAAGAAAGAAAGACATCAGTGTCCATCAGATACAGCAAGGAGTGGTGTTGCCCTGGAGTGACAGCCCGGCACAGCTGAATGGCATGCTGCCAGTCCCTGCAGCATCCGCAGGAGCAGGTGCAAATCAGACTGTTGTGACCCAGAGGTTTCTCGGTGGTGGATTTTCAGAGCTCGATTGTTCAGCCTGTTTTCCTAGTTCATCTGAGCCAGGCAGCTTTGCTGAAACCTGTTCAGCACCATGGCAACACACAGGTCTCCACTGAGTGACTAGTGGCAATGGCGAGTGGGGTGCATTCGAAGGGGTTATTCAACAACAGGGTCTGATCTGGCATTGGGAGTCAGGACAAGCTTCCCAACGGAAGGCACAGATAAGCTTGCAAGTAGAGGATAAGGAGGTGTTAACTAGGGAGGAAGGTACTGCAGAGAAGAAAGGAGAGAAAAGCCAGCCTGAGTCCAGGCCAGGAGATAACAGATCAGCACTTCTCAAACTTGATTTGCCAAACAAATCCTCTGGGAATCCTCTTAAGTCTCAGTTCCAGCTCAATGGATCTGGGATGGGGCCTGAGATTCTGGTTTTCCTAACCAGGATGCTGGTCCCTGGATCACATTTGGGTCTTCAGGATCAAGAGGATCTGCCAGCAGAGCAGAGAGGCCAGAGCAGAGGCACCAAAGGAGAAGGCAGCTAAGGAGGCCAGAGCCTTTGGCAAGGGCTGGGCTGGATGGCACCAGTCTATGCTAATGACCCACAGGGGTTCCATCTAAAAGGACCAGGACAGGGAACCATGAAGAGCTCTGTGGCTTTGTTCTCCTGAAATAACCTTCCTGGGAGTTCTGTTTTCCCTGGGAGACAGCCCTTTGCAATATCTAAAGTGTGAGCAGAGCAAAGGTGTTTATGGACTTCAGGGCTTCTAAGAGCCAATAAAGCCCAGCTCCTGCATCTCAGACAGCCCATTAACAACCCATGTTTATTGGTTAAAATCCTCTGAACTTAATACCCTTTGTCAGCAAAAGCAATTGATCTTGGCCGGTTAATCGGGTTGGTTTTACAGACTGAAGACTTGCCACCCTTTGAAGGGCATCCTGCAGCTTAGCTATGTTCCTGTCAGGGCACAATTTCTAAACTCGCTGGGCCCATCCGGTTCTGAAAAGAGCTGGGTGAAAAAGAACATGGACCTCTCTCGTTGGCATTTTGGTCTTAAGTCTGACATCCGCGAAGACGTCAGGTTTTACGAAAGTGGTGGAGCCAGCGGCTGCCTTTCTGTTCCCATGGAATTGGACTAAAAGGAGACAGGCAGACGCATTGGAGGTTGGTCTCTGGCGCATGATAAGAACTCAAGCTCAGAGCAAAAGGAGGCACATGAGAGCATCTGTTGATGCTCAGATTTTCGCAAACCTCATGCTTTGCCTTCCGCCTTAGGAGAGGACCATGTTCTTGCCATTTTCTTTTTTTTTTTTTCTCGCAGGGAGGGGCAGGAAGGGAGAGGGACAGGGAGAGAGACAGGGAGGGGGAAGGAGAGGGGGAGGGAGAGAGGGGGAGAGAGAGGGAAGGAGGGGGAGAGAGGGGGAGGAAGAGAGAGGGAGGGAGAGAGAGAGAGAGAGAAGGAGAGAGGGAGGGAGGGAGAGAGAGAGGGAGAGCGGGGCTCTTAGAAGCCCTGAAGTCCATAAACACCTTTGCTCCCCTCACACTTTAGATATTGCAAAGGGCTGTCTCCCAGGGAAAACAGAACTCCCAGGAAGGTTATTTCAGGAGAACAAAGCCACAGAGCTCTTCATGGTTCCCTGTCCTGCTCCTTTTAGATGGAACCCCTGTGGGTCATTAGCATAGACTGGTGCCATCCAGCCCAGCCCTTGCCATTTTCAAATGAATATAGGGCGGGCATATTCACGCTGAGCACATCACATACAGAATACAGACTAATATGACTCAGGCGATAAGAAGCCAGGCCACTAAAGGAACTAATCACTCTGCTGATTAGTCCTAGAGACTTAATTCCTTTGGCTTTCTTATTTATGTAGTGGGTAAAAGGGATGATGCGGTGTCACAAGTGATGGCCAGGCACTAAATTTTGTGAGTCATGATGAACTTCACACCTAGAAATGCTGGACACTCTGCTTCCAGAACGGGTAAGACCAAGAGGTTGTAAAATGCTCTGCAGATATCTTCAAACATCCACATGTTCTCAGTTGTCTGGAATGGCGCGTGTACTGTCCCAACTAAAATTGAGGATACCAAATCATGTGTACAGTGTTTGTTTCACTGGCTAAGGAATTCATGTTCAGTCAGGTGACTGTCACTCTATCAGTGTCTTTCTGGTGATTGGCTTTTATATAGGCTTTTTTTTAATCGATAGATGTTCATAAATGATGGAGGGCATAGTCTAGAGGGTTGGGTTTAAAAGTCATGTGTTAAGTTCAACATTCACTTGCACCTGAGGAACAGCTTGCTACATCAAGGATACTAGGGATGCATCGGAGAGGTTCAGCCCCTTGAATGTGCTTCTCCAAGGCAGACAGTAATCTAATGAGCATGGGATACTGGACAACAGCTTATCTTTCTCCCAAGTAAGAAAGGCCAACATTTTAGGAGCTGATTGCCACAGTGTGGGCGAGAAGGAGACATTTCATTTCATTGTCATACACCTGACAATAGCAATTTGACCAGGTGTGTCCCATGTCAGCATTTTATATGCCAGTTAATGACATTGACCATGGTAGGTGCCCATTCCCACTATTTATTTCCAAAGCTTTCCTATCACCCTTCCTCCACAATACCTCCTCCTCTTCGCCTCCCTGCTGCCCTTAAACCGAGTCAAAC
The DNA here is from genome assembly GCF_050624435.1 of Tenrec ecaudatus. Lineage (NCBI taxonomy): Eukaryota > Metazoa > Chordata > Mammalia > Afrosoricida > Tenrecidae > Tenrec > Tenrec ecaudatus. The sequence goes on from NC_134538.1 coordinate 73,804,063, forward strand.
ACCACACCCACTGCCCCTGAGTCCATCTCCATGCACAGAAACCCCATAGAAAATGTCTGAGATGCAAATCCTCACTGAAGCAGAGAGCCTTGGTCTGGAGACTCCATGGAGTCTATAGAAACACACAGGCCTCCCCTGGAATTGTGTGGTGGCTGAGCCTCAGGCACACTGCCTTGGAAACAAGCCTACGCTTCGTCCATGGAAGGGGGGATTCGACTTCTGTTCATATGTATTATGCAAATATAGATGAATATCTCCTGTACATATAGAAATACAAGTACAATGTATTCGAGTAATAATTAACCATTCTTACAACTGTCTGTGAGTAGTTGGGGTGGTTTTGGGGACCTTTTATCACTAGTAATATATACTATCTTGTTGCAGAGTATAAATTAGCTAACAGTATTATTCGCAAATGTTCATTCACAGTGCTTAAAGTTTGGATTCATAAATACACGAGCAAAAAAACTGAACACACACACACACATACAACACTGACATCAAATAATTCCTGGCTCATAGCAACTCTACAGGATGGAGCACCACTGCCTCACAGCACTTCCAGGGGTATAAATCTCTAAGAGGCAAAATGCCACATCTTTCTCCTTCACGGTGGCTGATGGGTTTGAACCTCCAGTCTTTCAGTTGGCAGAAGAGTGCTTTACCCACTCTCCTACCAAGATTCCTTTTAGAAAACCAAAAACCAAACCCACTGCCATCTAGTCAATTCTGACTTATAGAGACCCTACAGGACAGAGGAGAGCTGCTCCTTAGAGTTCTCAAGACTGCAAATCTTCACAGTAGCAGACAGTCTCATCTTTCTCCCAAAGAGAGGCTGGTGGGTTTGAACCACTGACCTTGTGGTTAACAGTCTAATGCATAACCCGCAGCACCTTTATAAAGACGGTAGTAATAATGAAAACAAACAAAAGTCAGCGCCGACTTAAAATGGAGTTGTGGAAATGGGACAATCTGTACATTCAAATAAGTGTATATTCAACTAAAGATCATATACAGACTCAAATTGTATATGGATTCACTCATATACATGACTATGTTTATAAATCTATATACTATATTATTGTTTTCCTTTGTATCAAACCGAAGCAAGTTATTTTATTCGGGGGATTCAGAACATTCATGGAAAAATGGAATTAAAAGATAATGGAATTTTTCCAAGAACTTTTTGAAGCCCACTTTGAGACAGCCCTTGTTATATTTGCAAGGGGAACCTCCTGCCCACCATTCTGAATGTCCCTCCCTGGCACCTCCTAGGTACAGCATTTGGCTTCACACCATTCCCATCTAAAGCCCTTCCCAACTTTGCCCCGTCACTCAGCAAGATGGCACCTCACACATCCACATGCTCCTCTATGTGCCAGAACCTCCAGGCCCGTGGCCAGGACCACCCTGTCCAAGTCTACACCTCAGTTACAGGGCCAGCCCTGCTGGTGGAACACTCCCTTCGAAGGCAAACATCTCCATAGGTGCCACTCATGAGCAAGAAGCACTTTTTGCCAAGACAGCACTTTCTTTTCCCACATACTACATCAAAAGATAGCAATATGAAAGGAAACCTAAACCAGGTTTGCACTCAAGGGCCCTCCACGCAAGCAAGTGCTCCATCGTCTCTTTCTATGAGAATAAAGACTCTATCGGGAACCCAGTGTTGAACCAGTTCACTCCAACCCAGTCTTGTTAAACGGCGGATTTTTCGACTAGCATCTACAGTCTAGAGTGGAGATGAAATTCTCAGGAGAAGTCAGAACCAGAACAAACCAGTCTGAAGCCCTATCAGGTGCATAGAATAAAATAGGCCATCCATTAGCCACTGCTGCTCAATCTGACAGTGGCAACATGCAACGTACAAAGAAGGTAGGAGTTAGAAATAAAAGAGATGACACACATCCTAGATCCACAGAGAACTTGCTTCGCAGGGAAGCTTGGGTATGCTTGGGTTTCCTTTCTCTAATGAAAACGGAAGCCAAGACTTCCAATGGCCACAAAGTATATACAGCTGCCCTGGGGCCTGCAGGCGAGCTTCAATGCGGGGACACTGTGTTTAAGAAGATGTGAAATATGAAGGCCATGGGAACTGTCCAGCCTGTGGCTGCTGTGTATGTAATGTCTGTGCTAATTTCCAGCCCCAGCATCACAGAACTTTATCTGACTGTCACAGGTACAACTGTAGGGATGGCCCATCCTCCATGTCTCCGTCTAAATTCCCTCCCCAAGGAGGCCCAGCTGTCCACAACTGTGGCGTGCCTGAAGACAAGTCTTTCAGATGCAGATCTACAATTTCCTACTGACGTGTGCTTTGTTTTTCTTCGATGGACTCCTCCAAAAATAATACATAGAAAACAAAAATCAGAAAGCTATTAAAGCTATAATATGGGAAGAAATAAAACTGAGAAAGGGGCAACGTTCGACAGCAAATCGTTTCATTTTGAATATTATTGAGCCAATACTTGCATGAGAGAAAAAAATGGATTTTGAATCTGAAGGGGCAAAATCATACTCCTCTTTATTAATAAAATAGCTTTGTATTATACATACATATACAAGTATATATTCTAATTTATGCACTATCATATTATTAAGATGTCCTGAGGCACAGAGGTTATGTGTTGGGCTGCTAACCACAAGGTCAGCAGTTCTAAGCCACCAGTTGCTTCTCAAGAGAAAGACAAGGCTTTCTATTCCTATGAAGACTTACAGTGTCAGAAACTCATGGGGCAAGTTCTACCCTGTTTTATAGGGTTGCTATGAGTCAGAATCAACTCGATGGCAGTGAGTTTATCATATTATAAATATTATATATTATACTATAAGTTAAAGATCAATGTGTGTCTCTCTCCTCCTTCCTATTTTTTACCTCCCCTCATCTTGTCTTCCAGCCTTTGCTCTTTCTCACTCAGAATTTCTTTGCTGACTTTAACTTCTTTTTAGGTTGTATGAGCATGAAAAGAGGAAAGGTTTAGGAAATATATGAGGAGAAAAGACAAATGCTATGATTCCTGATGATCCATATGTGATTCTGGTTTGGTGAACTTAGGAAGTTGGAATCCCTATATCTTCATGGAAACAGAAAGTCTCATCTTTCTCCCTCAAAGTGGCTGGTAGGCTTGAACTGCAAGCCTTGTGGTTAGCAGCCTAATATATATCCCACAGCACCACCAGGACTCCTGTATTTGTGAGTGTGTCTGTATAATTCGATAGATAGATAGATAGATAGAAATTATATCTAATGTGTAATTAGATATAAATATTGAAGCATACTGAGTCACAAATGACTTGGGAAATATTTGTTCTTTAGTACAAAGGATTAAAAGCTTTAAACGATTAGGGTGTGCTAACTCTACTCAAAAAGCAGTCGGTTAAGATTCCCTGTATGCCCTAATAGATTCCCCAGCACCATATTCAGCACTGGTACAAATGAAAATCCAAATTTAAAAGGCGTTAATTAAAAAAATCCTTTGTGTATAACACACACAAATGTCTTCTGTTTTCATTCCTATACCTCTGAAAATATTCCGTAAGACTATAGATTCAAAGTCAGCATCACTTGGAAGGGCAGGCCAGTGTTTTGTCTCAGTAATCTCTACTCTGTTCTAGTTCCATCATTTGCAGACAATTTCTTCCTGTCCATTTCCTTCTAGTGTAAATGACCAGCTTCGAACCGAGTTCTGGCCCCCTGTGGAAAACACAGTGGCAAGCTGGCCTGTTGTCCGCATCTGCTTCCCATTTGACTGCACGAAGGATTCAATAGTGGCCTCAGCAAGAAGGTCCTCTGCCCTAAGGAAATTTGAATTCAGGCTCTTCCCAAAGAGGAAGACAAGGTTGTGGAAGGTCAGGCTCTTCCTTTGCCCTTTGGAGCAGGGGTCTCCATCTGGGGATCCTTTCGACCCCCGGATATATGTGACCATGTCTGGAAAAATTTCTGATTGCCATGCTGCCGAAGGGGAGTCTACAGCTGGCCCCTGGCATCCAGTGGCTAGAAGCCAAGGATGTAGCTGAACATCCTACCGTGCACAGGGCAGACCCACCACAAAGGAGTACCCATCATCACTGCCTCACAGTGTTGAGCACTTCCCGGGGTGCACATCAGGAGAGGAGAAGAGAGAGAGGTGGTCCGGAGGGGGTAGTCTGTGGGATTCCCAGCAGCAGCTGACCCAGGGCAAACACCCAGGTAACCACCAGGGCAGAACTTACAACACACGAACAGCTGGTGCATTTGTTCCCTTCGGGCTGAAACTCCTCCCCTTCTCGGTACTGCACACCCTCAAACACACAACCTAGAAGGCAAAGAAGAATTTAGAATTCAGACCCTCGCCTCTGTCAGGTAGGCATCAATGTTCTATCCCCTGCTCATCTGCCTCCCATCCCCCACCTCCACTGGAGTTTGGGTGCAACACCCTCTTTGAGTCGATGGACAAGATTACTTCATCATAAGGAATCAAGTACAGATGACTGACATGGATTCAGCAACCCCAAAGATGCCGGTGTAACGAAGACGGTGGAAGTGGGGTCAGAGCAAGGGGGAGGAGTCCACGTGTGAGTCATGAAGTGTGTCTACAGAGCCACATCAGGATCTTCTTGACCACTGCCCAGAAAGTCATATCCCAGATCCATCAGAGCAGAGAGGAGAAGGTGGAGAGCAAAGTAAATTGGTCTTCAGAGAGCTGCTTTTCAGTGAGTATCCAGGAGTTGCCCCACCTCTCTCAGGTGCTTGGTACCTTGAGTCTTGGTCTTCACTGTGAACCTTCAGAGGCATGGTGCCTATCACGGTCAGATGCCCCCTCCCCTACCCCCCAGGTTTCAATCTGATCCTGCTAGCGTTAAAGTGGCTGTGACCACACCACGTGTGTTAAACAAACAGGCCCTAAAGGTTGCTGGCGCAGCATACTGGGCACTGTGGCACTGGTTTAGAAAGGGGTTACTCTAGACAGCAGGATAATTCATGACCTGCCATACAATGGGGAGCCCTCACGACACCTGAAGTATGAGCTAGCCAGGGACCGCTGGTCATAGGAGCTAGGTGAGAGCTGGCAGATAATGACCAGGCCAGGGCCATTCTCACAAAACCCTGTGCCAGGGCATCTGCAGTCACCCTTCACATAGCAGACAGTTCTAGAAGCAGCACCACTGTCATGCAAGACCAGAGAAAACTCTTGGAAAGGACTGATGCGTGCCCCAGAGAGCCAATGTTCAAGACCTGCTCATCCAGACAGCCACCCAACCTTCAGAGCAGCTGCTTCCTGACATGGAGACTAAGCAGGACACCCAGTTCGGCCTGATCTGGCCATGGCACCTGCTGTTCTTACAGCTAAATATAGAGACCAAGTCAAAGGACGCGCCAGTGGCTGCAATTGAGTCAAAGGCGAAGTGCCCTTCAGAGCCCTCTCGCTTCAAACAGCCCTTTCACAAAGGATCTTCCGTTCTTCCAAATCTGTCTGCACAGCTGAATCCATCATGCAGTTTTCCCAAGAGATCCCCACTAAAACGCTATGCTTGGCACGACATTTGAAATAGAGGAATTGTTACGGGGGACTTGTATGCACAACCTTAAACAAGAGTCGGACAGAAAGGGAGGAGAAGACAACCAAGAATGCCCTGAAATCTGTTTAAGGAAGAAATCGGCCATAGACAGCCCAGGTTTGTCATTATGAGGAATGCCATTCCATGATCAATGACAGGTGCCAGTCCTGAGGAATCACCCCACAAAATGTCCCAAGGCTTCTGCGGACTGTCCCCATGCCATCTTGGCGGAGGCCTCTCTCCCCAGACAGAGGACACTGCATTGTGGATGGGCTGCATCTCAGTCCTCCACTTGGCGTCACAAAGGTTGGCCTTTGGAAGGAAGGAGAGGTACAGAAATCCATACTGAGGACACAGAGTGCCCGGGGTGCCCTGGAGCTGGGAGAAGGGCTGCATGTGTGGCACTGGCAAATGAACTTTTCAGATAGGTGTCGATGGGTGGTGGCCATCACGGGCAGTGCAGTGAAGACAGAACAGGAGCCTGACAGCAGTCTCAGCTTGGACCTCGGATGGTTCCGCACTGTCCATGCATCCTTTCTCCCGGTGTGAGCTACAGGCCCGAGCCAGCTACTCCATGGTAGTGAGGCATGTGCCCTGCCATGTGCAACGGGGAAGCGCAGCCCTTCTCTTCACGGGACCTTGACAAGAGGACAGGACAGGAAGGAAGTGTCCCAAGAAGGCAGCTTCAATTGCTGAAGCAGGTTAGCTCTGCCCGCAATTTGTGTCCCTAGAGTTGAACAGCCTAAAAGATGGGGTCACCTCCTCAGGACGGAGGACTGCTATTCACCTCAGGAGCAGAGGACAGCAAGAGCTCCATTTGTTACAATTGCTCTTTTAGGGGGTCATGTGGTTGTGGTAAGCCTGGGGGGACTCAGAGAAGGGTCCCTGGTCTGGCACACACTCCATAATAAACGAGGGGTGTGGGGGGAGGCTGAGAAGGTGGCAGCCACCGCTGTGTAGTGGCTGAGCCTTCTCACCAGGACATTAACGGAGATTCACCTCTAAAGCAAAGAGCAGTTCTGTCGCATCACCGCCAGTGAGTGAAAACATTCAGGGTAAAAACCCAAAGTACAGAACATCTGTCTGAGGCTGTCAGCCAATGGCTTAAGGGATCAGAAGAAAGCTCTTGCCTCAAACTCCCCAGGCTGGTACTTAAGGGCCAGAAGAGATGGCAATGACCTTTTGTCATCCTGTGCAGAAAAGTAAGCAGAAGCTCTCCAGCCACTCCAAAGGAAAGGGCCTTTGCTGTCAGCTAGGGAGCGGGCTCTCAAAAAAGGGGATTGTTTGTCCAGCTTGTTGCTCCACACAGAAACCGAGACCAGCAAAACTCGAAGCTCAATCCACTCAGGGACACAGTTCTCGGTTTTCAGAAAACATCTGGTCACCTCATCATCAGCACGAGCTCTGGCCAAGGTATTGCAATCCGAAGTAGTAAAAGGACATTTCTGGAAGCAAGGGAAAGCCACAACATTTCCTTCCAAAATAAGCGTTACCTGTGGCCCGGTGGAGTGGAAAGCAGGCCTCTGGAGCCGAGAGAATGCCCATGCCAAGACCTACAGCACTTTGCACTGAGGCTGGGCACAGCGCACTTCTAAGCACGGGAGTGCGCATGCTGAATGCATTTAGGTACAAGACACAGCGTGGACACAGGGCTGGGCAGAGGGAAGGGGGTACGATCATGTATTCTTGAGCAAACTCACAACAATGTCAACAGCAGCAACCTGAACCGAGGAAACGTCTAGGCTTTTCTTGCCCGAGAATGTTACCTGGACACGTGGGGCAGCAGGTTCCCAGATGCTTGGAAGGGTTCTTACAATGAACAACACATCGCACCTCCGCCTCCGTGACAACACCTTCCTGAAAAACAGAATTTGGCGAGGGGAGTCAGTCCCCGGTGCCCGCTGACCGGGTTAGCCGCTTTGGGAAGGTAACCAGGCTTCAGAGAGGGACCCCTGACATAGAACGTGAGAAGGGAGGGAGGGACCGGGTCCAAAAGCACGTGGCATACAAGTGAGGCAAGACTGCCACCCACTCCCCCGGAATAGCACTAGGGAACCAAGGGTGCGATCCCGTTGCTGGCTCTTATCATTTTTGCCTCTTCTTTTTTTAAAAAATCATTTTATTGGAGGCTCATACAACTCTTATCTCAATCCATCCATCCATCCATTGTGTCAAGCACGTTTGTACACTTGTTGCCATCATCATTCTCAAAACATTTGCTTCTACTTGAACCCTTGGTATCAGCTGTTCATTTTCCCCTCCCTCCCCGCCACCTCCTCCCTCATGAACCCTTGATAATTTATCAATTATTATTATTTGGTCATGCTTTACACAGTCTGATGCCTCCCTTCACCCACTTTGTGTTGTCCATCCCCCAGGGAGGAGGTTATATGTAGATCCTTGTAATCGGTTCCCCCTTTCCACCCCATCCTTCCTCCACCCTCCCACTCTCATCACTGGTCCTGAAAGGATCATCTGTCCTGGAATCCTTGTGTTTCCAGTTCCTATCTGTACCAGTGTATATCCTCTGGTCTAAACAGACTTGTAAGGTAGAATTGGGATCATGATTGTGGGGAGGGGGTAGCATTTAAGAACTAGAGGAAAGTTGTATGTTCATCGTTGCTACACTGCACCCTGACTGGCTCATCTCCTCCCTACAACCCTTCTGTAAGGGGATGATGTCCAGTTGCCTACAGATGGGTTTTGAGTCCCCAATCTGCACTCCCCCTCATTCACAATGATTTTTTTTCCTTTGATGCCTGAAACTTGATCCCTTCGACACTTCATGATCACACAGGCTGGTGTGCTTCTTCCATGTGGGCTTTGTTGCTTCTGAGCTAGATGACCACTTGATTACCTTCAAGCCTTCAATACCCCAGAAGCTATATCTTTTGATAGCCGGGCACCATCAGCTTTCTTCAACACATGTGCCAGTAGGTAAGATCTTCTTGCTGTTAAAGTCAATACCTGACTGTCTAGCTGTCGGTCCACAACTTTTAAATCTCCTTTTAGTACTTACCATATTTCCATCATTCTTATTACACTTCCACCCATTAATTAGGAGGCACCGAATATAAAGCATAATATTCCAGACTGGCATCCAGAAGCCAGGTCTTTTGAACTCTTTTAGCAATAATACACCCATTCCGCACCCACCACAAAGCTCCTGGCACATAGTAACATTGCAGTTAATTAGGTCTCAGTTTCCTCAACCACCAAATGAAAACTTTTGTTGTTGTTGTTGTTGTTAGGTGGTTTCAGCTCTACTCTAATTTTTAACAACACTACATACAATAGACTAAACACCCCCTGGGGCTGCTCCGCTCTCACAATTGTTCAATCGTTCTTGTGTTCGAGCCATTGTTGTAGCCACTGTGTCAATCCATCCAGTCAAAGGTCTTCCTCTTTTGCATTGATTCACTATCTTATCAAGCATAGGCCCTTTTCTGGGCACTGGTCTCTCCTGATGACCTGTACTGCCGCCAAGACAGATGGGTTTGTTCAGCTGGCAGTTCCCAGTGTTTTCATGATGCTTCAACAACACCATGATTCAAATGCATCAATTCTTCTTTGGTCTTTCTTATTCATTTTCCAGCTGTCACATGAACGTGAAGAGAAGAGAGAAAAAAACCAAAGGACTCACTGCCATCAAGTCAATACCGACTCCTGGAGACTCCCTGTGGGTTTCTGAGACTGTAACTGTTTACAGGAGGAGAAAGCCCAGTCTTTCTCCTGAGGAGCTGCTGCGGGTTTCAAACTGCTGACCATGCAGATCACAGCTCAGCAAGTAACCACTACACCACCAAGTGATGGAAAATACCACGGTTTGGGTCAGGAACACCTCAGTCCTCAGAGGGACATCTTTGCCCTTGAACACTATTTTTAAAAGTCTTGTGCAGCTAATTTTCCCAATATAATAATTTTTTTAAGTTGTTTGATTTCTGTATTGCTACTTCCATGAGGGTTGATTGTGAGTACAAGTAAACTCCGTGACGACTTGAATAGTTTCTCCATTTATCCGGATGTTGTCTATTGGGTCAGCTGTGCGGATTTTGTTTTCTGTACTGAGCGCTACATTATTTAATGTTCAGTGGTAACTACTTCACGCCCTCTGATTTCATGAAACATGGTGTGCCATCAGCTGCTAATGGCCCATTCTCCAATCCTGAAGCATTTACTGATCTCAGGGCTCTAATTAATCTTTTTTTTTAATTATTTTTTATTTTAACAATTTATTGGGGCTCATACAATTCTTTTCACAGTTCATACATATACATACATCAATTGTATAAAGCACATCTGTACAGTCTTTGCCCTAATCATTTTTTTCTATTTTCTTCTTTTACATTTTATTAGGGACTCATACAACTCTTACCACAATCCATACATATACATACATCAATTGTATAAAGCACATCCATACATTCCCTGCCCCAATCATTCTCAAGGCATTTGCTCTCCACTTAAGCCCCTTGCATCAGGTCCTCTTTTTTGTTCCCCCTCCCTCATATGCCCTTGGTAATTTATACATCGTTGTTTTGTCATATCTTGCCCTATCCGGAGTCTCCCTTCCCCCCTTCTCTGCTGTCCCTCTCCCAGGGAAGAGGTCACATGTGCTGGATAGGACAGAGGCTGTACACTGGTGCATATGAGGGTTGGAGGTACAGGGAATCCAGGGTGGATGATACCTTCAGGACCAAGGGTGTGAGGGACGATGCTGAGAGAGTGGAGGGTGAGTGGGTTGGAAAGGGGGAACTGATTACAAGGATCTAATTAATCTTTTAAATGAATCTAATATTTAGATTAAATTTAGTTTCCTACTGGCACTTTGAACTGTTTTCTCTGTAGTCTCGACCCACTGTGTGGATTGATTTGTGCTTTTTTTTTAATTGTTTAGTTGTGTTTTCAGGGGAGGCCGTGTCACAGGCTGAAAAAGAAAAAGTAAATGTTTTGTCTGTTAAATAGCTTTCCTCAGTGTGCTCCACCATGGTCTCAAACCAACAAGAAGTTTAGATCCTAAATGTCTTCCGATCTGTCCGACCTTGAACTTCTACTGCCGGAGGGGGTTACTGTGGTCTGTATCCATTTGGAAAGGAAAAACACCTCCAAAAATGTCGGCCATGTGCAACATCCCAAAGGACCCGTGCTAAAGCAATGCACGAGCTAGGGCCCAAATCCATTTTCCTTGAGGCTTGCAATCCACATTGAACACTCAGGTGAGGTCATAGCAAGAATCCCGAGCCTGGGATCATCCAATAAGAAGTTAGGAGTGAGAAAATAAGGATAAATGCTTCATCATTTTAGGAAAGGGTTCCAACTCATTTGGTAAGAGGCTTTTAAGTATAGAGAGAGACTTCAACTCCCCTGGAAATAGGCCAGTCGTATGTACCTAGCACCCAGTTGTCCCCCATGTATCAGACACTCTACCAGAGTGTTTGTAATGCCACCCCTCTCACTAACTGCATACAGCTACCTTCTAAATAATCTTCTTCCCAGTTTACAGATGAGGTTGTCGAGTTGACTCTGACACATGTTGATCCAACATGCAACAGTACTAACCCTTGCACTTTCCGGGGTCAACCTCACAGTCACTGGCCAACTCGAGCCCCCTGTGATGGTTACTATGCCAGACCATCTCCCCAAAGGTCTCCTCCTCATCATAAGACTTCTGCTGCACCAAATACAATGCATTTCTCTAAGCAATTGTTCCCTCCCAATGTCATGTCCAAAGCAAGGGAGTCAGTGTTCTGTTTTTAATCCGTAAGGGTGGCAATGGCTAAGTGTCCGATATAGATTGCCTAGTCTGTCTTTGGCTGGCAGTTCTACTGACATCAGTCCGCCATGGGGGGATCTTGTTAGCTGGTGGAAATTCCAGGAGCATAGCCTCAAGAATTGTGGCAATCTGCAAAAGCCACCACAGTCTGAGAAACAGCTAGACAAGTAGCAGCTTCCCACTTTCCTAGGGATCAAAGGAAGGCTTCGAAAGGTGGGTGATTGACAGGTCCCCTAGTTGACCTACTACACAATATCATCTTCCCTGTTACTGACTTGGTGCCTGCGAAAGGAAGGAACTTGGAGAAAGTGCTTGCAACTGTGTGGTTCTGCAGAGGAGCGTCTCGCATGGAAATGTCCCTGAGAGGGACCAGTCAATAGTCATTTCTCTTTTGTCCTCCTGGACTGAGGCCCACTCCTTAAAGAAGGAAACATGTAAGTAGGAGGCCAAAGGTGTCAACTGAGCCGAGGAATCTCTTTTGTGTTGTGATGTTTTATTTTCCTGTAAATTAACAGAGATTTGCTTGTGTGGTTACTTGATGTAGGCAACAGCATTGCCGAGGGAGCAGTCTGTCTCCTCCCATAAACAGTTACGGTCTCAGAAACTCTCAGGGCAGTTCTGTCCTGTTCTGAAGGGTCGCTATGAGTTGGCACCCTGGCAGTGAGTTTGCTCTGGTTTCGTTTGGCTTATACTAACTTAAAAAAAAAAAGGCTTAGGTAAAATAGTTTTAAAATGGGGAGAGAAATAAAAGACAAAGTTCATTTTTAGTAGGCGGAGCCCACTTTCTCTGCCCCAGTCTCACGTTCTGTATTTCTAACTCCCTGGACGCGAACTTCTAGAGCTCTTCTGAGAATCATTAGTATTCTCCCATGCTGCTCACTGTGCCTTTGAGAGCGCCCCTGCCGGAAAGTGGGCATATCATTGGTCAAGAGGCAGGTGGTAAAAGTTATTGAATATGAACTATCAATGCTATTAAAATTCATTTTTTCTCATGTGTGTTCCATAAGTCTAGAGGAATCTATAAACCCCTGAGTAAAAATTAGACAAACTTATGGATGCAACGAATCTATTATTTATATCTATTCTTCCTACACCTTATTTTCTTTAATTACTTAGGCAGAGCTGAACATTTTTAATGGATAAGAAACTCAAGTTTTGATGAGTGACGAGCCCACTCCGAATAAAAGGAGCACCTCTATGTAAAACTCAGATCACCGCAAACCAAATGTCAATATGCTTCCGATCATATTTGAGTGAAATACCCAGTATATGATTCATATTCCAGCCTCCTTCAGTGCAAACTCATGACCTTGGATATTCTGATGGGACTGAGGGAAATTGATTTCACAGCATCTTCCACACAGAGAAGAATGTTTTCATTGTGTCACAATTAAAGAAACAGTATTTTTTTAACGGAGTATTTATACAGAGATTTAAAAAAAAGGAGTTCCAACATTTAGGCTCTTTCTCTGACCCTGCCCCCGCCCCTTGATTTATTCTGCCATAGATTGTATTATCTTGCCATAGAGTGTATAATTATACTTGTACCAATCAGATTCATAGGACTTCGCCTGAGCAGACCCTATGAGAGCTCAGTTGTTGCTTCTCAACTTTGCAGATTGAAATCATGGAGGTTACAGCACACCGATTGCTTAGATGTAATACCGCTTACAGATTGGCTCCAGTTCAAAGTGTTTCTAAATCAAAGAAAGGAAGCATATATCCTCTATCAATAATACTTCTTTTCTGCAAACAGGAATTCGTGTTTTGCTCAAAGTTGGCTTCACAGAAAGACATGTATTTCCCCCAAGGACCGATGCATCTTACAAGAGCCCTCGCAGGCACAGCTGAGCAATGGTGAAGCACTCCACCTTGTGCCTTTTAGAACCACGTCGTGCAATGTTCTGTATGATGCGACTGTCACAATCAGTAGATACAAGGATATCGTTGGGAGATTTGGTTGTGGTCATTGGTTTGCTGTTCATTTTTTGCTGCCTTGTTTGGGCCTTTTGTCACCTAAAGGGGACTGCTGAGGAAGACAATGGATTCCATTTTACTGAAGAATCAAATAATTGGGATTTACCTGGCACTGGCGCAGAACACAGGGTTCAGCAGGACTCTGCCACTTGAAGGAGCTGTTATATGTATTTCCTTCATAGCTGCATCCTAGACAGAAACCACAGAAGCAGAGAAAAAACAAGAATGAATCTTTGGAGCAAAAGAAAATAGCAGTTATGCTCTCTAAGGCAGGACTAGCAATCACAGAAGCCACGATTCTCCTTGGCCACTTTCCCCAAAACACAACTAAGCTTTGCAAAGAAGCACTTGGCAGTCACTTGCTCTGGCTTTGCCCACTTCTGAGAAGATTAGCCTAACTATATTTTCCAATGGAATGTCATAGATCAAGAAGGGCCTGGGACAAAACGCATAACCTGCTGACCATTTGTGCCTAATAAATTATGAGGGACATTCAAGACAGAGCCACCATTGGGAGAGAGAGTCTTACATCATGACAAAATGAACCCAACCTTTCTGAAGAGCCAAGAGGTAAATTTAAATATGTCAAAAATAAATGCAAAAAATGAAAATATAGTAATTGCTAAATTATACACCTATCTAAGGCTCTTGACAAACTACTGCCTCCAAACTCGAAAACCTATGGTTCAGACTTCACCGTCATTTCACCTGTAAGTGGTGAATTAGATGAAACCAGTTTACAACTCTGAGTATATGGATTATCATCCATAGGTTACTTCATAGTCAAATAGAAATCACCCTAAATCACTGGCATAAACAGAAGCCACCTTAATCCAATTAGGGGGTTGGGGGGGGGGGGTTAAAGACCAGAGACACACAAAAAAAACCCAAGCCAATTAGCTTAAGTCAACCTAGAAAGAAAGTTACAATGCAAAAATCACAGCCAAAGACCTTGATTTGGTGGGCTACACTCTCTGGCACAATGCACTTCAGTTTTCCTTTGCTATTGTTACCAGTTTGGCTGGCACGAGTGGTTAAAGAACTTCACTGCTACTTAAAGGTTGGTGGTTCGAATCCACCAGCAAAGGGACAACCATGTGGTCATCTAAGTAGGAGAAAGACGTAGCTGTCAACTTCCATAAAGATTCCCCAGAAACCCTGTTAGGACATTCTACTATATCCCATAAAGGCATTCTGAGCCACACTCAGTGCAGAAGCGGTGGGTTTGGACAGGTTTTAAGTTGATGATTCTGTGTACTGACCCACAGCAAACAACCCGGTATGGCACTAGGTGAGCCTACGGGGTTTCCCATACTATAATCTTTACCGGGTCACCAGGTGTTTGCATACTCAAAATTTTTTTTGAGAATTTGAACCTTCAACTTTTGGTTCACAGTGCTTAATCATTCTACCACTAGTGCGCCTTAATTTTGCCTTCAGTCATTATATATTACATGCCCTTTGGAGCCCTTGGCAAAGGATTTCCCAATGTGTGTTAGTTTGGGTACTTGAGAGAAACAAATCCATAGAAACTCGTGTATAAGAGAGTATTTTATATAAAAGTTAAATGTGCATCAAGAAAACATCCCAACCCAGTGCTGCCCAAGCACACGAGGCCAACATTAACCCATATGCCTGACACTAATCCACAAAGTCCTCCTCCATCTCACAAAACACACACAATGATGCCGACTGCAGGAGGAAAGTCGAGTCAGTGAATATGTAAGCATCTCAGCGCTGGCAGGGGTCTGCACATAGCTGCTCCAGCACCCAGAACTGCATCAGGGTAGGTCCATGCGGCTTCTCCTCAGGGATGTCTTGCAGGAAGTGAGCCTTGCCAGCTGAAGCAAGGAACTGGCTAACACAGCTGTACCCTGGTCCAACTATCAGAAAGCAAGAGACCCGAGAACTAGAAAGGCGAGGCTCACTGAGCCATTTATTTCTCTGTGCTTCCATTAGCCCCACATATGTTTATCGCTAGGTTGGCACAATAAACTAACTATCTCAGTATGGAAGTAATAATACATACATAAGATGATGCAAAAAAACAAATCGGGCCTGAGTCTTTATCCCTATGGTTGACTTCTAGAAAGCCAGTCAGCACCAGTTCACAGCACTGTTCTTGTCTAAGATACAGAGAGGGCATGACCTTCCTCCCTGGATTGGTTTGATGCCTCCGGTGGTATGGCAGACGATGACTGAGCTGCTCACCACAAGGCCAGTGGTTTGAAACAACCAGAGGCTCCACGGGAAAAGAAAACACGGCAGCTTTGAAGTGCAGAAACGCAAAAGGGGCAGTTCTACGCTGTGCTTTCGGGTCACTGTGAGTCAGAACGGGCCCAGTGGCAGTGGGCTTTTGCGTGCTTAAAGTAAAAAGTAACAATAAATCCTTTAATACCCACACACAGAACCCTAGAGGGCTTAGGAAAATTTCAATAGAAGTTTTCATAAACTTGGAACCGTGATCTAAATTCCCAAAGAATTGTGAATGATCAAAAAAGAACAAAAAAAAAAAAAAAAAAGCTCAGTAACACTATGCTCTCTGGTTCCTACAAATCAAATCACTGAAGGACACAGATGATTGGAAACATATTAGGAAAATGCTTTCCCTCTATGTCTTTTAATTTCCTCTGCATGAAGTGTCGCAGAGATAAAATGTTCCACCCCAGGAGCCCCTAACACACTACAAACGCTTGGTCCAAACCAAGAACGAATAGAGTAAATTTTCAACAATGAAAGTCAATATCAAACAATTTGGGCTAGCATAAATCTTACCGAACAAACACACAATAGACGTGCCCTGTGCCTGTCTGATCCACTAGCAGACTAGCTCGGATCGTAAATAACGTTCCGAGAGATGGAGGCGGGAAATCAGAGAACCAAATCCAATTCGTGTTAAGTCCAAGTAAATATGAAACGCCTGCCAAGTCGGCCAGCAGAGTTTCCAAGTATGTTCTATATGTGTATTTTCGTCATCTGAATTAAAAAAAAACAAAACTGGAAGAAAGGGTGATTTTCTGTTGCTCATAGGGCAAGCCAAGAACTCTCCTTCTTATTCTGAGAGGGGTGCTGCCAGCCATGAGATTGTTCAGGAGCCCCCCCAAGCCATCCATCAAGGAGACTGTGAGGCAAGCTGGGGCTCTTTACATTCGTCTTTTCTATATGGGATAGAAAGGTATGGAAATAACAGATCCCCAGTGCAGGAAATCCAGCAACATTGTCTTGCCTCAGATAATTATCAGTTGGAAAGTTGAATCCTCTGCCATATTTGAGCATGTAAGGGAAATTTGGGCAATACTATTGTGAAATCAGACCAAGGTCAGATAGTGGAACACTTCACTGCTTCCACCACTGCCAAGTCCTCATACTGCATAGCTCCAGATGTTCGCTGATTCTGACTGACAGAATATCTTCTCAAACAGCCAGGCAAATCTCTTTAGCAAATGTCATGCATATCTTTCTTTCTTCGTGTCCCTTTCCCAGCTTCAGCGAGTTACAGAGACTTCAGTGTACCAAGCATTTTAGGAGATTGCACAGGGGAGGGATTCTTGGGAATGAGACTAGTTTTTAAAAGGATATTTTCACTGCGCTTGGGGCCTATGTTCTGAGATAACCACGTTAAATATTGTTTAAATGTATATATAACATATATGAGTGTATATAAACAAAATCCATGTCAGAAGGATATTTGCAACTTGCTCTTGTGCACAGAGAAGCTAAAGCAACTAAGAAACAACAACGATGATGTACAAGAGCTAAACAAAATATTGTAAAGCCTCTTCCAGAAGGCAAAGGGAAGTATTTTAATGAAGTGGGCAAAGGTCCGGAGCTAGAAAAACAAAAGAAAAGAAAGTATTCACCACTTCTCATGCTGAAAGAACTAAAGAAAAAAAATTCAAGCCATAAGTACTACCGTGGAAAGATTCTATAGGCAAAATAAGGAGTCCTGGTGGCCTAGCGGGATACTAGCTGGACTGCTAACTACCAGGTCGGCAGTTCCACACCTCCAGCCACTCCATACGAGAAAACGATGAGGCCATCTACTCCTGTACAGACTTACAATTTGGGAAACCCACAGCTGAGAGGCAGTGGGTGCTACAAGCATCCAGTGAGTGGAGTCCAAGACGACTAATAAGCCTCCAATGTTATGGACTGGCTTACTCACGCTGCCGAGGCCCTGCCCACTCAGAGGGACCCAGTAGGACAGGGCAGAACTGCCCGAGGGAGTTTCTGAGACTGGAACTGTTTACAGGAGTAGAAAGCCCCAACTTTCGCTCAAGGGGTGACTGGTGGTTTTGAACTGATGACTTTTTAAAATAGAAGCCAAACAAGCCACCACAACGCCCCAAGCTCCACATCAATTGATTGGGGCTCCCAAAACTATGTGTCGCAATCAAAAATATCTTCTGACATAGTTTTCCTTATTTCGCTAAAATAAACTTTCTACAAGGAAATTTGTAAGCACTTGTTAGTCTCTACTCATGATTTTTTTTTAAAAAGCACTTTTGAGATTCCAGAAATTTCCACAAAACTATCAGAACCGCAACAGATGGAAGTGATTATTTTGTGAAAAATTCACCATCCACTTAAAACACCACTTTTCGACCAAGGGTGATTGTGTCAGAGGATATTTTGGATGTGAACCAGAGGCTTCCCCGGACTCAGGTAGCTGCAGGAAGCACAAGTGTATCAAGACTGTGACTAGACTACAGAGGGGGCCTCTATTCTTCCCCCGACGGCTGGGCTTGACCACACTTTGCGAGAGCATCTCAGGATGTCGAGGGAGACCCTTGTTCACCTATGTTGACACAAAACTGAACGTCACACACGCCACTACCCTGAGTTCGTCCCCACGTGCTGCTCTCTCTCAAGATGATTGGCGTCGGACTGTGTGTGGTACACAGTTTGGGCTGCCCAGGGGAAGTCTAAGAAAACAAAATTAACTTGAAGATGGCAAAACCACCAAGAACTTCATAGAGTAGATTTTGGTGGCTAAGGAGGGAAGCCAATGGTCCTCCACAAGTCAGGAATAGAACCTTCAGTTTTCCCTAGGTAACTTAAAGACATCGATGAAATTCTTCAACAGTGAAAGAGTAGAAAACAAAAGTCACAAAGATTAAGTAATTGGATGGCTCTGTATGCTCTTTATATTTTAAGAGATATCATGATACACAGATATAGTCCATTAAAATAAAAACAACCTCACTGCCATCAAGTCGTGTCTGACTCACAGTAACCCTATAGGACAGCCTGCCCCTGCGGGCTTCTAAGACTGTAACTTTTCAAGGAGAACACCTCCTCTTTCTCCTGCAGATCACCCAGGAGTTTCCACCTGCTGACCGTGCAGCCAGCCGTCCAACACAAAACCACCACAACCCCTCAGCTCCTATAACCCACGTTATTGATTAAATAGAACATTTAAAGCTCAGAGGCAAACCAGTCTCACAAATAGTCTACCCTTCCTCCCCCCCCCCACCCTTTTTTCACTTTCTGGTGTAATTATAGATTTACAAGGGGCCTGAACAAAAGTATGGTGCGGTCCTGGGCCCCCAATCTCAAGGTTAACACCCAGAGTAACTCTACTACAATATCAAAGCCAGGTAACTCTCCTCAGTAGAATCTTTATGTTGCTAAAAAGCAAAAACATCACTTAAAGGACTAAGATGTGCCTGAGCAAAACCGCCATATTGGCTATTGACTCATTTGTCTGTAAAAGCTGAAACAGGAATCATGAAGACCGCTGACGAATTGATGCATTCAAATTATAGAACTAGCAAATATCGAAGTCCCGTGGATTGACTGTCAGAAGAACAAACACATCTATCTTAGAAGAAGTACATCCAGAGCACTCCTTAGAAGTGAGAATGGCGAGATTTTGTCTCAAGTGTTATTAGAAGGCACATCCCCCTGGAAACAGGCATTATGCTCAGTAGAGTCCATGAAAGAGAAGACCCTCCACAGATGGACTGACATTGCTGCAACAAGGGGCCCGAACAGAGCAATAGTCATGAGGATGTCCTAGGAGCAAGAGCTGTTTCCTTCTGTTGTACAGACGGTTGCTATGAGTGGGAATGGACTGGATGCCACCTGGCAACCAAACAATCCACAGAGATTAGCCCAATTCCACTGGGCTTCCATGTAGTCGTTTGCCTGTTTGTGTGTGTCTGTGTCATTCTATAGTTTAACCCCATGTAAACCACACGCTGACCACCTCATCAAAATACAGAACCGTCCATCACCACAGTCAGCCCTTCCTTCAAGCCTCCTTTCTACACTCCTGGTGGTCACAACTCTGCTTTCCCACGCCAGGATGTCATTACCAGAAAGGTTGTATAGATGGAGTTAGGCAGTATGTAACCTTTGAAGTTGACTTCTCTCTTTCTCTCTC
Organism: Tenrec ecaudatus; assembly: GCF_050624435.1. Taxonomy (NCBI): domain Eukaryota; kingdom Metazoa; phylum Chordata; class Mammalia; order Afrosoricida; family Tenrecidae; genus Tenrec; species Tenrec ecaudatus. Next base: position 73,823,739 of record NC_134538.1, read on the forward strand.
TCTCTCTCTCTCTCTCTGTCAGCATAGTTCATTTGGGATTTCTGCAGGCTGTTGCATGCATCAGTACCGTGTTCCTTCCTATCCCTGGGCAATATTCCACGGCATTACCCCACTACAGCTCATCATTCCTCTGAGAAGGGCATCTGGGCTGTCCCTTTTGGCCCTTTGGTGAATGAGGCTGCTGTGGACAGAAGCCTGTGTGGATGCGGGTTTTATTCATGGGATAAACGCTGCACAGTGCAATTACTGGGTGGTATGGTTAGGGTAGGTTTCATTGGATGAGAAACTTCCCAAGTGATTCCACAGACACGATTCTCACCGGCCTGTGCTGCTATTCTTCAATGTTGTCAAAGCCACTGCTGTGCTGTACTGACCAAACACACATTGGGGACTCATTCCGGAAAGGGCAGGCCAAGTGCATCCCCAGGGAACCTGTGAAAATGCAGATTCTTAAACTGTTCCTTTATTTCCCTCTTCTGTGTCACTCTTCTGTACTGGGGTTCAGCAAATGAGCTGAGTCTCATTGCCTGAGATAATTTTATGGCTGGGCCAGCAGAAGGCCATGAGAAGGATTAAGCCGTATCTGCACAGCCTTCTTGGAGAGGACCCCACGCACAGTGCATTGGGGAGCTGAAGGAGAGACATTGGGTGCATTCTGTATCTAGGAACTTTCAGAACCCGAAAATGGATTTTTGAATGTTTGCCTTCAGTCAAGGCTTGTGTTTGTTTTGCTGTCATTCTTCTGTTAATAGTATTTGGTTTTTTTTAAATGCTAGTGTTGAACACCTGGTATATAGTCAGCAGTACACTAGTAATTGTTTAACAATCAGTTCTCAGGGGAAGGACACGCTAATGTGTAGTGTTCTCTGATCACCAAGGTGATGTACTGAACACAGAGTGGAGAAGACATGTGTTCCAGCAATCGGGGTAAATCAGAAAGCATTGTTATGGAATCATAAAAACCTTTATAACCAAAAATACTGAAATTTGACACTATTGTGTCTCGACATAGCCTCTATGTATGTATGCACACTTCTGAAGGTGGCGTTTCTGCCTCCCTGAGTTTTAAAGAGCTGCTATAAAGAGTTACTGTCCCAGAAGCTCCCTAGGGCACAATGACCTGGTCCTGGAGGGTCGCTGTGAGTTGAGATTGACTCAATGGCAGCGAGGGAGTGATGAGTCAGAACTGCCTCAATGGCAGTGAGTTCTGGGTGTTTTTGTAAATCCTTCCCCAAAGAATTCCACTCTCTTCGATTTTCACATATCAGCGCAAGAGTGTTGCCATCCCTGAGAGGCTCAAATGATATTCCTTTTCAGTGGTCTTTCAGTCTGGGCCACAGAAGGAAGTCCGAAGGGGGAAGATGGGGGCTGCAGAGTAGCTGGGAGGAGGTTTCCCAATAACGTTCTCATAGGACAGCCTGGCTACCCTCAAAGAATAAGCAGCTGGGGACACACCAAACTTCCTAGGCGGAAGGCCTGGCTTCCCATCTCCGTTAGATAGTCACCACCAGCCACAGCCGCTCGAGAAGATTGGAGTGCTCAGATTCCCAGATACTTGATGATCTTAGAAAAGGAAACAGATCACCGGGAAAATTTACAGTCGCAAGACAATTCTGAAGCCAGAACTGGATCACAGTATTTGATAATATTGCATAATGTGATGAAATACCTACTGAGAATTACATTTAGGTTATTATTACATCTGTTAGCATTGAAATATAAGACAACATATGAAAAGATACTTAGGCTTTAAGATTTTATTTTACTTTTTGAGCACTAGGGAAGTCAGGGATCAAGCACATAGGATTGGTCCATAGATAGGTATTCATTTTTTATCCCTATTTATCCATTCTCTCTTTTTTAAAGCCCAGTAACATTCCTAAAGGACTTAGATATGTTAAGATGTAAGCGTCTCAATAGGAGTAGGCGGTAGATGTAGTAAGGAGCTCTGAGTTATCGTGGATTTATGGGTGAGACAGAGAGCTGCTAGCCACAAAGTCAGTGTTCAAAACTACTCACTGCTCTGTAGGAGAAAAATGAGGCTGTCTGCTCCCGTTAAGATTTACAGTCTCAAGAGCCCTATGTATAGTCCCTAAGAGTGCTCCTTAGAGGCAATGCTATTGAGACTTCGTCTTACATACTTTGGACAGGTTGTCAGGAGAGACCAGTCCCTGGAGAATGACATCCTGCTTGGCAAAGCAGAGGGGCAGGGGAACAGAGGAAGGCCCTCAACAAGCTATATTGACACAGGAGTTGCACAATGGGCTCAAACCTAAGAACAATTATGAGGGGGATGCTGACGCAGGACCAGGTTACTTTTGGTTCCGTTGTATATAGGGTCACTCCGAGTCAGAACCGACTGGACAGCACCTGACAACAAGAGTTGGAACCAACTGGACAGCAGCGCACGTGCGCATGCATGTGTGTGATCGCTACAAAAACATAGACTCACTGTCAGCAAGTCAGTTCTGACTTATTGACCCAATAGGATAGAGTAAAACTGCCCCTGTGGGTTTCTGAGTCTAAATCTTTACAGGAGTAGAAAGCCTCATCGTTCCCCTGCAAAGTGGCTGGTGGTTTTGAACTGCTGATCTTATGACTAAGGGCCCAGCTCATAACCCACTAAGTAACTAGGGCTCCAATGAGATAAACAGTGAACTAAAAAGACTGAAATGTGGTCCCAATTTCTCACTTCCTTTCTTTTATTCTCTTTTTCCTAACGTGTATTCCGTGCACAGGTGCCCACTGCCAATTACAATGATCGACGCTAAGACTGGCTCTGCCCACACAAAAATTTCAGTTCAGTGAGAATTACAGGAAAAACCAAAACATTACACTGCATTTACGGCCAGTGTTGAGAAGGAAAGATATGTAAATCTACAGCAAGTAGCTGTGGAGGTCAGAAGTGATGTCCAACGTTAGATCTGAATTTCAGGCAAGATAGACATTCACTAGGTGGCACAGCGTGGGAAGGCAGCTCAGACAGAAGAGAGTGCACAGAACCTCATGGCAGAAGTGGGCACAGAACAGTGGAACGACAGGAATGTGAACGGAGGCCCAGAGAGGTAAGCAAGGACTTGCAATCCACTTCCGCAGGGGGAAACGGAAAAGCCGGGAGGAGCAGTTGGCAGCACTGGTTGTAGGCAGTGGAGTCTCTGCGTGGTGCAAATGGTGAAGGTGGTAGCTACTAATCCCAAAGGCTTGGGATTCCAATCCACACACAGGGACCTTGGAAGAAAGGCTAGACACCCTACTTCTGAAGAAAAGAAATCAGTCATTGAAAACCCTCTGGAGGACGGTTTTAGTGGCAAACATGAGGTCACTGTGAGCTGCATCAGACCAATGGCAATTGCCGATTGGGTTCTACTATATCTTTCATCTGGAAGGTCTTTTCCAGCCCCCAGCATTATTCTCCATGCTTGCGCATTCTGCTTTGCATGGGCACGGGCGCTGCTCCAGGGTGGTTAGTGGAATGCTAAGGTGGTCCCCAAGACCTGCATTGCCTGGTGGGTACACCTGTGTCACCCCTTGCCCCTGTGTGTGGCGAGGCGGGGAACGACAAAGGTTCTCCTCCTGGCAGTGGGTTGGATGACGTGTGGAGAGATGGAGAGATTTGGCAGCTGTAATAGACTTTTTGTCAATTGAACGTGAAGTTAGTGAAAGTGGAGATTATCCTGGGTCAGGCTGACCTCAGTAGGCAAGCCTGCAGAAGACGGTCAGCACACCATCGAGATGGTCTCCCACTGGCCTGGAAGAGGCATGCTACTCTCCCCAGGGCTAGATTCAGGCGTGTGAGGCTCCTGAACACTGAGAAGCTGTGGGGATCCCTCCTCTGCTTCCTGGGGCATTCAAACAGAAGAATGGAGTTAAATATATACACAAGCCTATGTGTGTGTGTCAGCGATGTGTAGTGTAACTTATTTTTAAATGTGGCAATAATTCAGTGATTGAATGCAAACGTGGCATGTGCCATTTTAGCAGAATGCGATGAGCTGGATGATAGCATCGAGGGTATGTGAGGTGTGAAGATCTTTATGCCACATGTGCAGTAAAAACAGTCGTCCAAACTTTCCACAAGCAAGAAAATGAGTCTGTTAACTCAGTTTCAACAATCAATATAAAATTCTGCTAATCTCCCACAAAGAAAATTGACTTTCACCAACTTTACTCTCCATAACTTATACTTCAATATCGATGTTCATTACATAACAAATGATATAATTGTATGAGGACAAATGAAAAGGTGTCATAAAATAATATTTAATAATAAAAATCAATATTACAACAAATTATTTTAGATAAATCTCTCAACAATGAAATGTTAAAATTAAAAGCAATTTGGTCTGTCTGTTGTTCCTACAATTTTTTTCAATGAATTAAGGTGCTCAAAAATGTCTACCTCCATACATAAGGAAAACAATGAATTGAGTCTTTCTTGAATCATTGTTATATGCTAGGGTTTCTGAGTTTCTTTAGGGACAAAAGTGGGTATTCTGTTATGTGACCACTAAGTTAGAAATATGCATAAAGCAGTTTCAACATTGGGCATCACGCATTTTATTTGATCTTCTATTAGAGAATTATTTATGCCTACAAGATTAAATTACTCTTTCCTGAATCTGTAAGCTTAGTTCTCATTCAAGAATGAAATATGTGGCACTTCTGTCTATGCAAAGTTTGTATTTAAGTCAGCTTGATAAGCCTGCGCTAATTTCTTGAATACCTTCGTGTGTTGGTCATGTGGTATATCCACATTGTTTAAGAAGGCAAATCTATTTAAAAGAACTTCATATGACTACACCCTTTTTTTATGCCAGACTCGAGTATGTCTTTGGTGGTATAATATGTATACAATTATGCAAAATTGATCCCTGGTTCTCAATAATGCATTTGGAGTATTTACATCTTTTACTTCAACTGTGGACTGTTTGATAAAGGGTGTGGACGTATTTGCTTTGTTCTGTTTTCAAATTGTTCAAAATCTTAACGTATTTAAAGACTGTATTAATCACTGGCAGCGATGTCTGCAGGTTGTGAAAGTTCCTTCTGAATATTGGTGAGCTTGACTCATTCTATGAAAATGCTTCATGAGATTATTCCACATAACCAACATAAATGTATTTCTAGTGTTTGTGTTTCGTTGGTAATGCTTTCTGGTTCTCTTTCGGTATCTCCTTTGGGTGCCTGGTCTGAGTGTATGACTCTAGGATTGCATGTACTGCTATAATGGATAAGAAAGGCATTTTCATATTGGATCGTTACCTAAACATGATTTCAGAACGACTCGTTGGTGAGCAGAAGTCAACTAACGTATACAGCAGCTGAGCACCAGAAAAACTATCAAGCTGCTTCCAGTCAACCACCTACTATGTGGTGTCCTGTAAACATTAAGTGAATGTATATGTAGTACATGATAAGAACACGATTGATTCATTATGTTCCAAGATTTCTATTGTAGAACAAAAAAGACCCTGACATGTTGGTTGAATTCTCCTCAGACCAGCAGCTGAACTGAGAAAAAGTAATTGTGCATACTTTACATAAATAATGAGGCACTTGGTTTGCAATTTCTTCACTGGCATGACGTTTTAAAGTAATGAGTGTGATGACTCGCTCAACAGGGTTTCCATCTGTCAAAGAAACATGTTGGAAACCACTTAGCTGATCTGTATGAGAAATAGCTGAAATAGCCAGCTACACCCATTTCACTAAAAGCAGTTTATCAATTTCATCACTTACTAGGTTTACAAATTTTCATACATTGTTTTAGACATATCCGATGAGTTACCATATTTTGAGATGCAAACTACTAAAAATTGATCAAACTGAGCAACACCATCAAGTAACCCCCTGAAAAAATTCCATTTTGTGGGAGACTCAAACACCATTTTTCCTCAAAAATATAGCCAATGTTCAGAGATAGACATAATGACAGCCACAGAGCATGGCAAAATCACGTTACAATATTGACATTCTTCATTGATGTGTGTTTCCAGCTCATGAGTTAAGCCAAAGCCACGCCTTGGGTTTCAGTATGACAACATATAAATCTCTGTGAATTGAATTGTTGTCAATTTCGTCAGTCATCTTCAAATGGGACTGGATGTTAATCCATATGTAACAAATCAAGAATTAGCTTTGGAGCTGAGTGGTTTGCAAACAAAACAATATATGGAGCCAAGTGATAAAGGACCCTGCAGCCGCCCATCTCACAGTTGTTCACCATTAGGGTTGATCCTAGGATTAGATTCTGGACACAGAGCCTTGTCTGCTCATCATCCACAAGTTTTTGACATCAACTTTCAAGTAGTCCACTGTGATGTTGACCTTTCAATCCAGCATTAGGGGGCCCTAATTCCACAAAAGGGGTGTATATTTCTGTCACTTACGAAAATTACAGATGCAATGATGTCCAATTATAAAATAGTTCCACTTTCGACACCATTTCTTTTACTACAGCTAGAAATAGATACATAATTTGGAGCAAATGTTGTTATAGCCATATTACTATTGTTAGTTTCAGTGCAAGCAGTACAAGTATAATCATTTGAATCTATTAAATTCATGCATTTTAATCAAGGAAGTATTTTCTGATTCATTACATTTTTAAAAGAAAGCTCATTTTTAAATTGGGTTTAGAGATTCACAGATCCTTTGTTCCATCTTCGACCAGCTTTTGGTATCAACTCTACTTAGTTTCCACCATTTCATTGTACCTGGCTCTGTAATTAGTTACCTGGGTATGTAATTTGGTTCTACCATCAAAAATAATGAGAATAATTTAAAACCAACAAAAGGTATAAAACAAGTAAAATGGACATTTGAATGTGGACATGCACACAAACATTTCTATTTGAAAATTAGTAAGTAAAATTTTTATTTGGAACATTTCCTTTTATTCAGTTGTGAAGAGAGAAGTCAGGAGAAATAGTACTTGCAAGAGAGTGGTACATAATGGGGGTGCTTCAAAATCTTCATGGAAAAATATAATTAAGAGATAATAAAAATTTTGCACAAACTTTTTGAAGACTTCAGCACTTCATTCGTTTGCCATCTGATGTGTGTGGGAGATTTCCACAAGTGTTTTTCATTTGAAACAATACTTTAAAAATTACACACTCCCTTTCTGTCCTTCAAAATGCGTCTTGACAGTTCTTTGGATGACTGATGACACCCAACTTGGGCAAGAGCCAGCGTCATGAGCATGACAGAAGGTCCAGATTCCTCAGGCATCACATATTTATAGAGCCACTAACATGTTCTTGTGGGAAGACATGAGAGAACTCAATGTGACGTGACAGAAGCCTGATCGGTACAAAGCGAGAAGGCAAATATCATGGTGATGGCCGACAACATGTTTACAATGGATATTTTATTCTTTGTGGAATTATTCGACTCCCATATTTGGAGCTACGTAATTGAAGTGGCAACTGCACCACTTCTGGACAAGCAAGTTCATTTTGAGAGTCAAAGCAGTACCGATTAATTTCTTACAAGAAAGTCAGGTTGAATTGATAAATAAATTAAAAATTTTAAAAAGAAAGTCAGTCTGAAGAGAAATGGAAAATGAAACATTTTACATAATCTTATAGTTATCTCAATATACTACCTAAAATATCTTCTTGAGACTTATATAATTATGTGAATATTCATTTATTTCCTCAAGGGGTTGGCCAAGTTCCTTACATAACTATTCTGATGAAATATAAATGTAATATTCTGATAAAAATCCATTACTGTTAAACATACTTTACTGCTTTCTTGGAAGATGAATTTAGAAACACACTCATTGATGCAAAATGGAAATATGTTTTGCAAAACAAATAAATATTGAACTTGACTTCCTCTTAATGTGTCTAATAGCTAACTGATTAGCATATACTCATATAGAATAATACCAAGCACTGTGTCCTGCTCAACAGACAATAAAAACAAAGCGACTTTAATACCTACATTAAAATTCTTAGAGTCAGATGAACAGTGGTATTTCCAGCATTGTCTTGGAGCCCTCTGGGTTAGGAGGAAGCCTGGTGCCATCGGGGCCATGCACTGGGCTGCAAACTGCAAGGTCGGCAGCTTGAAATCACCAGCCGCTCCAGGGGGAGAAAGAGAAGGCTTTCTGCTCGGTAAAGAGTCACAGACTCAGAAACTTCCGGAGGCAGTTCTACTCTGTCATACAGGGCTGCTATGAGTCAGAATTGACTTAACGACAGGTTTGGGTTTTGTTTTTACTGTGCTACTGTTGCGTTAAATCACGAGTTTCAATGTATGCTAGCGTGTAGCTGCATAAATGCCAGCCATACTGTGAAGTTATAAATACTGTTGTTTACAAACCTCAGGACATAACTCCGTACATAAATGCCACACAGTTAAAGGGCAACTTGACTGGAATGATTGCAATTCCACTTTCCTCTTGCTTTTGTGGGCGTGCCTCTGGGATGGGCATTCCCATTCGCGGTTCACCAGCACCCTGAGCAAGAGCACACCCTTGGGTTAGTATCACAGCACAGAGCACTGCTTACTTACCCTTGCAGCTGCAGGGGCTGGATCGGCAGTGAGGGAATGTTCTTAATCTCCTCTGACCTTGCCCACGAACTGCTCCCATTTGATTCAGTGGCATGCTGGACGCATGGAGCAAGAGTTAGCTATGACAGCCCACCCACGCCACTTGTTTTTCAAAAGAAATAGTGTCCTCTCAAGAGACCCATTAAGATAAGGTGTGGGGATTCCCTCCAAGGGGATCTGGGCAGACAGATCGCAATAAAGGTGCTCAATTGGCTTCAACAAGTTTGTATGTGGGCGTCCTCATGACCCTGCGTGAAATGCTATTTCCGGGCAGCACATTCCCGCAGGTGGGAAGCTGGGATCAGTTTCCTTTTGAGCCCCGCCATGTGGCCGCCACGACAGCACTCGCTTTTTCTTGCAGATCATCGGAGTCCTGGCTTTGGACAACTGGGACCCCTGTTTTTTGGGGGTTTTTTTGATTCCCTAAGCACATTCTTACTTTGCCTGCAGAGTTCGTCCCTCAGTCTACAACTGCAGTGAATTGAATTACGGCAGCACTGCATGGTCTTAGAAGAGGATCCTGAACCTCAAGTGAGACCCCCAAGGCCTGACTGACAGGTTCGTTGCAGCCTGAGGAGATCCAATGAAACTATGCCCAGACCCCTAACCACCAAGACTGAGAGAGACTACATAGTGGTTCTTTTAAACCTGCTGCATTGGTGGTAACCTGTGATGCAGCGATAGAGTGAGTGCAAGGCACTGAGGCACCTGCCGCCACAGGCAGCTCCAGGAGCTGCCAGAGAGAACAGGGTTGCTGGAACATAGTTGCCGCGACCCTCTCTGCCGGAGGTGCTCTGCACACAGGGGACCAGGAAGGCCAGGCTATCGTCTTTCTTGCTCAACGTGGCCCTCTCTAGCAAAGTGAAAACGGATACACCACAAGTCAGTGGTGAGCCACAGAAACCTAATCTTCCAACTGAAAAGCAACCGCAAGCTCCCCACTGAAAAAGTCCTCCAAAATCCCACCAAATCTAAAGAGCCAAACCCCCTGAAGAAACGAGCTGGGACGAATTTGGAAAGGGAACACTGCTCTCTGCTTGAAGCTTCTTTATGAAGTTTAACAACAAAAATTGACTTTTGTAAAGTATGGCTTTAATGTAAGTTTCGAGCTCTGTTTGAACAAATTGGGTCATTTTTATATAAAGGCCAAAATACCCTGGCTATTATGATAGGAAGTCAGTCAATGAAATACAGTACTATATACATCTCACAGTTAGAAAAAAGGAGAAGAAAATGAAAGAGAATACTCTAGTTCTGGTTTTTTCTATCTTGAAATAGATGCCTTTACTTTTCTTTTAAGTAATGTATAATTTTATTAAATGAAAATATCCAAATGTGAGGCTGTTTCTTTTTTTAATGTATTATTAATTGGGAGTTAATACATATATCATAACATCCCACAGTTCAATCACATCAAGTAGAATTATACAGTTGCTACCACAATCATTTTCCAAACATTCTTTTTCTTCCTGGACTCCTTGACATCGCCTCCCCTTTACCCGCCCACCCCCCCAAATGAACCCCAGCTCCCGGAAACCCTAATTCTACTTGCTATCCCCATAGATCCATCCATCCTGGATTTCATGTACCGAAACACAGAAAAACATGTTTATCACAACTTCAAGAAGGTGACCTCCAATGACGTAACACCTCTGAGATACACCCTACTATGAACAAACAAACACAGAACAAAAATACAGAAAATGCTGGAAACCAGATCAGGTCCAGCATGCCTCAGAGGGGGGATCAACTGACAAAGTTTTAACTGTTCAAGTCAGGTTTATGCCTTCGATCATCTATACTCCTGTCTCCAATGCATTCTATTTAGCAGCCATTTCCCTCCCATCCCTTGCAAGGACAGAGGGAGACCACTGGAAGCTGATTTCCAATGCAGTTCCCACCAAATGAATCTCGGGCTCCCAGCTGTCATCCAGAACCTTCTGCAAAGCAGATTCTCACAATTTAGGCTCTGATACTAATCCCTCCTTCAACTTCAGACTTACTTTTACTATTGATGCCTTGAAGACCAATAATTCTCTGATTGTATTATCTATTCAAAAACTATTATGAAACCAGACACATACGTACTCACAGAATCAAGTGATGTAGCGGTGATGTAGGCTGTACTGCTGCCATTTAAATAGTCATGGTTATTGAAGGGGGGGAGAGTAAGAGGCCCCCCCAAAATGCCAATGACTAGTAAGTCACATGTTCTTTTCAATCACCTTCACAGAATTTCCTTGTCTACACACTTCCTTTGAAATTGTGGGTCGACCCAATAGGGAAACAGAATACAGTGAGATGAAGTATGTGCTTAGAATCCACCTTCATCTTCAGACCCCTGGCTGTGGTTTCACTCTGATCCCACGGGCAGGCAGTCTGATACCAGGATGAAGGAAAGGAACATTTGGAATTGCCTCTCAATCTGAGTTCCTCTCTCCCTCCCAGAAATGTCAGGATCTTGAAAAAGTCATTTTATCTCAATCAGCCACCATTTCACCACCTGTTAAGCCAGATTCATATAAGAGACCCCCTCGGGGCTGATAAGAACAATCTCTATGGAATCTGAGCTTTAGGGCTTATCTTTTCTTCCAATCAGAACCAGTTTCCAGTTTCTGGCTCGTGACAACCCCATGATCTCATGGTAAACCCAAGTCAGAACAGAACTGTGTTTCTTCCCCATAGGGTTATTCAATGACTGGTGTGGGGGAAGTCAGGTGACAGGTCTTTCTTCCACGGTACTCCACCCACCAGCCCTTCCATCAGCAACCAGTGACGTTAACTGTGAGGGGGAAACAATGGTGCACAGTTCTACTCTCATCCTCCTGGGGTCACCGTGAGTCATAATTCACTACACTGCAAAGGGCTTAGCTAATCTTTTCTTCCAACATATTCCCCAAACCTCATCACAAGATACCATAAATGATAGCTACAGCATTAAGCTGAGGGCAAGTCATGCCTTGTATTGGACACTAAACCGGGACAGGCTGAGCCCAGGTTAATCAGATGCAATAACTGCCAAAGAATTTGGCCATGTTGTAGAAAATAAACCAGAGGTTGGCAAAAGAGCCGCTCTTTGGTCTGGGCTACAGACAGCAAATGGCTGTGGTTGCCAAAAGTAAACCAGAGTGACACATAGCTACCTCACCCTGCATAACCAAGGATGTTGAAACCAGGGGGCAACGTAGGCTGTCAACACAGCAGAGTGCTTGTTCTAAATAAGAATTTTTTATCTACATAAACATGTACTCCTGTATTGGGTGAGTAGCTGCTTCCATTCTAAAGGTCTCATGACAGCCTTCCGAAAGGCACAGTCATTGTCCAAGTCTCTCCCACACAGCACTGAGGAAGACCCTGATTCACTACATTGGGCTGGATGAAGGGTGACCGGTCATTCCCCGGGCTTCATGTCCCAAGGGATCTTGGTGGCACAACAGTTAAGGTTGGTTGTTCTAACCTAGCCAGCAGCTCCTCGGGATAAAGGCCTGGTCGTCTGCTTTTGTAAAGATCACCTTCTAGAAAGCCTCCCATGAGGTCAGCATGAGCTGGCATGGGTTTGAAGGCATCCACAGGAGCAGCAGCAGCAACCTTTATGGCCTCCACTTAACCCTGGTCCCTAAACCGGCTGTAGCAGTGAGCCTGACCGGGATCAATCCCCCCCCCTTAATCCTGGTCCCTAAACTGGCTGTAGAAGTGAGCCTGACCGGGGTCAATCCCCCCACTTAATCCTGGTCCCTAAACCGGCTGTAGAAGTGAGCCTGACCAGGGTCAATCCCCCCACTTAACCCTGGTCCCTAAACCGGCTGTAGAAGTGAGCCTGACCGGGGTCAATCCCCCCAGGAATATTTTGCCTTCTGATTCTTCAATCCCAGAACCTAAGTTGGCTGGCCCAATATAAGAGATTGCCATGCAAATATTTATATTTTGCCTCTTTCCTATCATTTGATGACCCGTCCTGGAATATTGTAAAAATCGAATGAAAACCTGAATTATTTTCAAAAAACGCCTCCCACAGTTGACAGTCCATACGAAAGCAAAACAAAGCCCAGAAGAAATACAAGATGAAAGGGGGCTGTGGAAAACAAAATCCTCATAAAAACGGAAGAGTACTTCCTGAATGGCTGTCATCGAAGTACCGTGGACAATTAATGTATCATGCACTATGGAAAGAAAGATGATGGAATTTAAGCTGTAAATGCTTGAAACATATTATTCGTTTGTGATCCACTAATAACAAACATATATTCAGATAACAAGCACATTATTGTTCAGGAAAGAACCCCAAATTAAAGGGTAATTCTCCATCCAAGTAAATACAGAAAAGCTGCCAGAACCATCTGTTTGACTCCCATGATCTCATTTGTTTTCATCAAGCAATATTGATTTTTTTTCAAATTAGATTAATCTTTTACCCAGTCATTAGGCTTTTGGGATAAAAATGTATAATCATTATCAGCATCAAAATAATAGCAAAGTTACACCAAAGTACTACTTGAGAGGAATTTATCATAATTTAATTACCTTATTGTTTTGAAGAATATTCTGGCTTACTGAGAGTTAACAACAATGTAAACAGTGCCACCATCCCATAAACACCTGGCAAGCAGCTCAGCAAATACTTGTTGAATTAATGAATGAATGGAAACTATGAGCAATCTGGTTGAAGCCAACAGGAATACAGTGCTCACACACACACAATAAAAGTAAGAGTCCTTTTGGAAATATGAGTTATCATATTTCCATTCTCAAGAATATCTGCCCCACAACTTCTTCCTTAATCCCAGCACTCAGTTTATATTAAATAAGTAGATGACATGGTCAAATTATCTTTCTTTTGTGTGTGTGCCTCTTCCAACCTCCCTCAAATAATCAACAGATATTTGAAAACTCCTTTGGGATTCTGATCCAATGGGTTTGGAGTGGATCACAGGAAACAGTACTTATAAACAAGTTCCCTAGGTGATAGGCACAGCAGGCAACCTCTAAAGAATGGAGGTGTTTCCCTGGCCTCTCCTGGGAACCTTTCCCTGAACAGCTCTTTAGGTATGGTCGTTGTTCCATTGGGTATGGTCATTGTTCCACTGGGTATGGTCATTGTTCCACTGGGTATGGTCATTGTTCCACTAGGTATGGTCATTGTTCCACTGGGTATGGTCGTTGTTCCACTGGGTATGGTCGTTGTTCCATTGAGTATGGTCGTTGTTCCACTAGGTATGGTCATTGTTCCACTGGGTATGGTCATTGTTCCACTGGGTATGGTCGTTGTTCCACTGGGTATGGTCATTGTTCCACTAGGTATGGTCATTGTTCCACTGGGTATGGTTGTTGTTCCATTGGGTATGGTCGTTGCTCCATTGGGTATGGTCGTTGTCCCATTGGGTATAATCAAGTGCCATTGAGTCAGTTCTCACCCACAGCACCCCTCTATGCAAGACAAGAAAACACTGAGTCACCCACACAGTTGGTATATGTGAGTCCATTTTGCAGCCAGTGTCTGCTCGTTTCATTGGAAGTCTTCCTCTTTTACTCTGGCCCCTCTACTTTACCAAGCATGATGTCCTTCTTCGGCAGTTGGTCCCTCTTGCCGACGTATCAAGTAAGTGAGACTGCTTTCACCGCCCTCTCTTCAAAGGAGTGCTCTAGCTGTGCTTTTCCCAGTACGGATTTGCTCAGTCTTCCGGCCGGCCGCAGTCTGTTCTTCAAGGCCATAATTCATAGGCAACCATCCTTTCATCTTCCTTACTCACCACGCTGCTTTTGCATATCCATATAGAGTGATTAAGAACACCATGGCTTGAGTTTGGTGCGCCACTGTCCTCAAAACGACACCTTTACATTACAGATTTGCCCAATGCACTGTGTCACTTGGTTTCTCGAATGCTGCTTCAGTGGGCGGTGAACCCCTGAAGTACTTGGCACTTCAAGCTTTTCGCTGTTCATCGTGACAGGGCTTACCCAGTTTTGAGGACTGCTTGTTTCCTTTACATTGAGGTGAAATCCATATAGAAGGCTGTTGTCTTTAATCTTCATCTCTAAGAACCTCAAGCCCTCTTCAATTTCAGTCAGCAAGGTGGCGCCACCTGCATACCACGGGTGGCTAATGGCCTTCCGACAACCCTGAAACTTCCTTAGTCCAGTTTTTCAAAGTCTTTGCTCACCGGACAGACTGAAAAAGGCAGCGAAAGAATGCAGCCCTGCCGTGTGCTTTCCCAGCTACTGCACCGTGCAGGGCCCCTTGTTCTGTTCAGACAGCTGCCTTTGGTCTCTGTACAGGTTCTGCATGACACAATTATTTGCAATGTTGTCCATAACATCGCAATGTTGTCCATAATTTGTTATGAGCCACACAGCCAAAGGCCTCTGCACAATGAAACACAAGTAAACATTGCTCCAGTATCCTCTGCTTTCAGCCAAGATTCAGCTAAACAAAAGGTGTTATTTCTTTGCTGATAGAAATATCTTGCATAGCATTCCCTAAACTGACTAAAATCTGTTGATCGTGAGGCAATTTTGCCTAGAGATCATTCTGTTCTCGGTCAGATACTGTCAGCAACCTCCTGCAACAATACAAGTCCTCATGGAATCCCTCTCACAGAAGAAGAAAAGGGAGAATGTCCGGTATTCGTGAGGGGAGCTCCTGGCCTACACAGTAACTGGTTGTCTAAGAATGTCAGCAACAAATCTCATGAGAATAAGAGCTAGAACAGGGCTGAGGAGGGAATTACCCCCAATGCTTCAGGCGACCAAGTCCGGGTTTAAGCAATAATCAAATCTTCCCCAGGGCAAGTTCCTCTCAACACTAGCTTTGTGGTCTTTCTTCTGTGACCACACAACCCCCTTTGGTTTCAGCCTCTTGTATCTGACCCAAGGCTGAAATCCAGGGTATGGCCTCGATGCCCGCACGGGGGGGATGACCAAGTGAGTGTTGACAGAACCCCACAACAGAATCACACGTGGCCTGTAAGAAAATGTCCAAGTTGAACCTGCTATAACCTAATGCTAACTAAAAAGTAGAAGGAAGGCAGGGGAAGAAGGTGCAAAGGCACTGAGTAGGAAGATATCAGTTAGGTAAGCGCATTCACATGGGGGCGGCGGGCTGGATTACAGCAAGAAATACACCAAATAGTAACAATGGTTGTGTCTGGCTGGTCAAGCTGATGAAATGATTTTTTTCACTTTTTCCACAGTTTAAACTAGTTTTCAACGTATCTACTGTAAACATATATTCCCATTCTAATTATAAAAATATAAATTATAAAAAAATATAAAAACAAAGTCCCAGTTTTCTCCAGTGCCTAAAAACGAATGCACATGACAAAGGTAGAACTGACGAACGTCTTTTACGAGATATTTTTACCACGATCAACAGCAAGAGAACAGTGCAGAACCGATGGTATTCATTGAACTCTGGCGAAGAGAAGCGCGAATTGAAAGTTACAGTGCAGAAAGAGAGCAAATGATGATTGACTCTTCAACCTGCACCTCCAGGGCACCTGGAAACTCAGAGCTGCTCAGAAATGCCCCTCATGGAGGGGTCTCTCAGGGCAAGACTAGGATCTGACCTCCCCCAAATGTTTCCTCACAACAACACAGAATGCAGAACCTGTACACTTGGAGAAATGCTGATGACAAAGAAGCAGGTGGAACAATAAAGAATGAGCTAAGTGAAATAAGACAAGCACTGTAGGATCTCACTTAGACAAAATATCTAGAATAGGCAAATACATAAAGACCAACATTTATGAAGCAGTTACCAGGAGCTGATGGGAGAGGAGGAAACAATTGACGAGGTTCGGAGGGTCCTGTGGGACTGTCGGGTAAGTGTTGAACTGCTAACCACAAGGCCATGGTTTCAAACCCCCCAGCCTCTCCATGGGAGAAAGATGAGACAATTTGCTCCCATAAAGATTCACAGCTTTGAAAACCCTCTATAATGTCAGTCTGAGTCGGTATGAGTCAGTGGCTATGGGTTTATCTAAAATTTTGTTTGTTTGGTTGGTTGACTGGTTTGGACTGTGTGTGGAGATGAAAAGCCATTGGAAATGGTTAGTGATTCACAATATGGTGAAAAAATTGATGCCATTGAATTCTACCCTTCCAATCAACCAACCAACCCCATTGCCAACAAGTGTATCCTGATTCATGAGGACTCTATATAGGACAGAGTCGAATTGCTCCTTAGGGTTTCCAAGACAGTAAAACTTTATGACAGCAGACAGCCTCATCTTTCTCTTGCAAAGCAGCTGGAGGATTTGCACCACCAAACTTGTGGTTAACAGGCCAAGCCGTAGCCAATAGCCAGGGCTCTTTGGAGTCTAGACTTCCAAACCAAAACCAGACTCACTGCCACGGAGTCAAGTCTGACTCGTGACACCCTTATACAGGACAGAGTAGAACTGCCCCAGTGGATTTCCAAGGCTGTAGAAAGCTGGAGTAGAGAGCTTCATCTTTCTCACACAGGACAGCTGGTGGCTTCTGATTGCTGACCTTGTGATCAGCACCTCAAGGCTTAACCCACTCCACTACCAGGGCTCATTCTCCCAAGACCCTACAAGACAATTATTATGCTCATTTTAAAGCCGCAAGCCCTAGGGTAGAGAGCACTTCCGGCTCAAGGACCCACAGGTACTAGGTGGCTAGACTGCACCTTGACTTGGCAGCCTGACTTTGGAGACCGCATCAAAACAAACATATACTGGCCCTGGGGCCTCCCGCTCTACTGAATCTATTCAGACCATTTGCCATGGGTGGACTCTGACTCGTGGCCAACCATGTGTGTCAGAGTAGGGCTGTGTTTCATGGCGTTCTCAATGGCTCCTTTTCTGACCGCTCGCCAGGACTGCCTTAGTAGGCACTATGGGTAGACTCGAGTTACCAACCTTTCTGCTCGCAGTGGAGAACATGTCCCTTTGTGCTACAGGAGGCTCCCATACAGGCCAAGCCAGGTCAAAGTACAAGCTGGCTCCCACCCTCAAGGAGTGAAGAATCAACTTAGATGAGATAACGAAAGCTAAAGAAGCTTAAAGGGGGGAGTGAGGAGTTGGAGCTGAGCGATCAGGGCCACCGGGAGCTTCTGGACAAGGTGGGAGGACAAATGGGGTTGAGGCCTATTGGGGAAGGATCAGTGTGTCCTAGAGAGAGCCGGGGAGTGTGGATGAAACAAGGACCCTTTAGAGATGCCAGAAAGCAAGCGGAGAACTTAGATTTAATTTGGAAGGGAAGACAAATTGTACAAGGGACCAAAAGGATTAAACATGGGGCTTAAAGATTCTGCTAGCCGAGGTGGGCAGGGAGGGGTGTGGAGGAGTCTGGGGAAAGCTGAATGCTGAAACTTCTTGGCAAAATACATTGGTGTGTGTGTATACCGATGGGCATAGGCGTCAGGTTTATATCTCCTCTATGACATTTTCACAACATGCCTTAGAAAATAAACCAAGTTGACAGATGCTCGCCATACTGCCTTCCCTCCACTAGGAGAGTTCCCTTATTCTCACCCCACCCCCAACACCACACACACACACACACACACACACTTCCCTCCCAATACCCACTGGCACTCCAGCCAAGAGCAGAGTAAAGAAAAAGGTGAGAGACGAGGAAAGGAAAGCGCCCAGAGCCAAGGACGCCAGGACCAGACGTAAATCACCTTTGCACCGCTCACAGCAGGCGCCCCTCTGTTTGATGGCCAGCGCGCAGTCTCGAGACAGGACTGGACACTTCTCTCTCTTACAGGTCACTTCCTTGTTCTAGGCAAAAAGAGACAGGAGACATTTGAAATCAACTCCAAACAGTATCTATCCCCAGAAGCCCAGCCCATGCCGAGTTTTTCCGAGCTTCATCTCTTCCCATCGTCCCTTCCTCTTGGCAAGAAAAACTCCAAGATAGCAAATCAGGTCTCGCTCACTCTGGCTTAGCATTATCTGGGCACAAAGGGCTTTTTGAGATTACGGGTAGGGAAGTGGGGCTGACCGTCCCCTCCTCTGAAAGCCAAATTAACCTAGATAACAAAATGTGTAGGGAGCAGCTTTCTCCCACTCTGTTCTAAGGTTTCTTTTTAGTGCACGCAACAGAAATGTTAATATTTGTGCAAATCATGCTTCTGCCCATTGGGCTACCTGGGCCAGGGCTGCATTGTGAGAACAAAAATATTTGCACACGGCTCTCCAACGATCCTTAATAGTAAAGTGCATTAAAAATGCAGCAATCTAAAGTTCCAACTCAAATAATGACCAAGCTGAGTATTGAATCGGCTCAGTAAGAGAAAAAATAATATTCCGCATGCCAAGCAGAGACACAGTCGTCAGTGTTTTACAGCCGGGGGACAGCTGCGCTGCATTAGCACGTATGCTAATGAAAGCGTAGTGAGCAATTGCATCTTGGGTTTTATCCTGAGAGGTTAGCTGTTAAGATGTCTCAGGGACGATGCAAACATGATGGCCACAGATTGTCCACACATGAACCAAGAAAATCCTGTCCCAGGGATTCGCCAGCATGTGAGCTTCAGTGAGTCCCTACTACATGTGGCTCCTTCTGGTGGCAACGCCAGTTGCAGAACCCTGATGGCCCCGTTTTGCTATCCAGGACAGTGCTCCTCAGAGAAGGTTTGTGCTTCTTCCAACCCTGCCTCGCTTGTCAGCTGTGGAGGTGCGTTTAGAGTGGCCATCCCAAATGCGTGCACACGCACGTCTTACCGTGGATTGAGACAGGCACAACCAATGTCACAGCCTGAGGTGGAGGCAAAAACGAGAGGAGACGCTGCTCAACTTGGGATAAATCTAGTTATTCCCCTCCTGCAATAGGAAACCCTACCGCGGGCCTGAGGATGACTTTGGAAATGCTGCAAAGGGTGCCGGGACACCTCACTGTCGCAGGCTCCGGTGGCTCTCTCCATTTCAGGTCCAGAGTCAAGGAGGATACATGTGAAGGAGCGGGGGGTTGGGTATTGAAGCCAAGCCCTTTACTCAGGTCTAATCCCCAGGCAGTTCTAAGATGAAACAAAGCACCTCGGGTGCTGCCTTCAAGTTCACTAGGCGTTCCATGACCCCCCCCCCAAGACACTCCCAGGGTCGAATTCTAAAATGAACCCAAATGGCCACCCCCTTTGTAAATGACCAAAACCTCCGAAAGTCCCAGGAGACCACCCCTTCCAGCCCAGTAGTCCAGAAGTCATGCCATGTTTCCCCTCCCGGCAGCTCAATTTCTAGATCAGTCTGGTTATTTCCTGGCCCTACTGGCTCTTGGAGAGGGCAGTGGTGAGTCAGTGGCAGAAGTGTCACCATCCACATGGGAATTAAGCCCTGGGTTTGATTCCCAGCCCACAACGCACCCCAAGCACCGCCAGCACCCATCTGTCGGTAGAGGCTGGCGTATTACGCCCACACTTCATCGGAGCTTTCAGACTCAGACAGACTAGGAAGGAAGACTGAGTAAGCTACTTCTGGAAACCAGTCAGTCAAAACCCGATCACCAGCAGTGGTCATGAGGCTGGCGCGGGAGCTGGCAGGGTTTTGGTCCCTTGAGAATGGGGTTGCCGTGACTCAGAGGCTGCAACTTATTGGTGACTGATAACAGCAACAAGGGTTTTAGGAGGCCAAAGTGGCATGGGAATAGTGAGTTCTCACAGTCCAAACGTTTCCACGGAGTGACACATGCTGAGCGGGACCATCTATATATGACACATGTGAACCAGGATAACCTACACATGGGAGACAAATGTGGTACCAGACTGATGAGGCCACCCAAGGAGCTGTCCAGTCACCAACTGAGAGGACATGCATCCTCGGCCCCCTGTCCCCACCCCACAAGGCTGCTGCCACCAATGGCTTGCTTACCATTCACTGGCTATGAGTGACACTGGGAGGGTGTGCTGAATGACAGCAACCCAAGCTCTTCACTTCCCCCTTTGGGCATCGGCCATCAAGTCAGCTCCAAACCATGACAACCCTGACCAGCTACAAGAGAACCCAACAATGTCCAATGATTGTTGAATGCCTTTCCATCTGAGGGACTCATCCCTCCGCACTACATTGGATAATCGTCACTTGTGGTCCCTAGGGCTTTTGCTGTATAACCTTCAGAGGTGGGTTTCCAGGTCTTTATTCCTAGTCTTTCCTGACCTCAATCAGCGGTTCCCAAGCATAGTTACCCTACTGCTTCCTTCTCAGGAAAAAACAAAATGACCCTCACTCCCCTGGCAACGAAAAGCATGTGTACCATAGACCATAACTTGGGATAAAGCACAGATATATCCTTTTTCAACTTCCCTTCGGTCATTCTGGTACTCCTGAGGGGGTGGTGTCGCCCACTTTAGGAAGCACTGCCCCCGAAGCTCTGCCGAAGCCTCTTCACCGTGGGTGACTCTTGTATGTGAAATGCTGAAGGCACAGCTCCCAGTATCATAGCAACAGGCAAATTGCTGGAACAAACTGACAGGTGAGCGGTGGTTTTATGCCGAGTCTCCAATCAGAGTCGCTATAAATTAAAATAGCCTCCGTGGCAGTATCTAGTAAATGCCTTGACAGAACACTCCTCGTTTAGTCCTTAAAGCGCTGCAACTGACGATTACCGGGATTCACGGGATGGGGGCAGAGAAGAGAGAGCGGAAGTTACAGACTAAGAGGAAAACACGAATCAACTTGGGTGAAGGGGAAGACAGTAGTCAACAAGAGGGACCTAGAAGGTGAATTCATTAGTTCATTGTGCCAACCTGGCCGATAAACACATGTGGGGTTAATTGAAGGTTGGAGGGCTAAATGGCTCAGTGAGCCTCGCCTTTCTAGTTCTCGGGTCTCTTGCTTTGTGGTCGTCATACCAGGGTGCAGCTGCCTGAGCCAGTTCCTGCTTCAGCTGACAAGACTCACTTCCTGCAAGACATCCCTGAGGAGGAGCCTTGTGGACCTACCCCGATGCAGCGCTGGGTACTGGAGGAGCCATGTGGTGGAGACACCTGCCAGCACTGAATTGCTTACACATTCACTGATGCGGCTTTCCTCCTGCAGTCAGAGTCAACGTGTGTGTTTTGTGAGATGGAGCAGGACTTTGGGGATTGGTATCGGACATATGGGTTACTGTTGGCCTTGTGGGCTTGGGCAGCACTGGGTTGGATTTTTTCTTGATGTGCACTTAACCTATATATAAAACTCTCTTATATATATGAGTTGCTGTGGATTTGTTTCTCTAAAGTAACCAGACTAACACATTATGGTATCTCGGGAGTGGGGTGCTGGAGATACAAATCATAAGATGGAGAGTAGATGTTTGTTTGACCTCTCCCTCATGGTAGTCTTTCTTCTGTCTAGCCAGAGGTCAGACAAAGCCACACTACTTACTCAGTTGTTTTCTGGGGAAAATATGGGAAGTATTAAAATAGAAATTTTGTAAGCCCACTTGATATCAGCCATTAAAATTTGATCTTGAGATGGTTTTAGGACATGTCTGCAAAGAAAGCTTTGAAAAGATATGCCCCACCCAGTGCTTTGGAGTACTCAGGAACCAGTAGTCTTTGTCAGAAGCTAGAAAAAATCTGGAACCATGAGGAAAACTCCTCTCTGGGACTGAATGTTAAAGGGACCCTGTGAGCAGGCTGAAATGCTTGCTAGGTGACCACCTGGATCTACTTGTTGAGTGGAAGTGGGAGCAATGCAGCAATAAAGAGATGGGTTGAGTTTGGCCACTGACACCTGTGGACTTAGTTTATAGGGGAAAAGGGAGAAGATGAGAGCGGGTTGACTGGTCTAAAGTTCATGACCTAGCACTAGGGGGTTGGGATTGTTGAGTATTGGTGAGAGCCCATGGTCTAAAGGCAAGGCGACTAATGAGCACCCTGTGGAGGCTGAGTGAGGCAGCCTACATTGACTTGACCAGAACCCGACCAATATGCACCTGTGAACTGGTGCATATTGTTGCTGACTTTATGAATGGCCTGTCCTGATTTGACTTTGCTTATGGATGCAGACTTCACAAGGTTCCAACTGGAATGAAGATTCTTCATGTCGAAAAATATGATTGTCTCCTCGGAGCACGGGGATGATGTAAGTGGGCGGTATATAAATTGGATACCAAAGCTGGGGGTGGGGGGATAAAGGCATGAAGTGGTTGGCTTAGAAACTTTCATAGGTGGGGGAACATATTCACAGGATTATAGGATTAAAGTGTAGGTGTTACTTAATTGCAATTGTGAGGCTAAAGAATGATGTACAGGTGCCAAGTTGGCAAGGGGTGGATTGAATTAGTCTACTGTGCCAACCTGGCCAATAAACACATGTGGGGTAATTGAAGGGTGGAGGGATAAATGGCTCAGTGAGCTTTACCTTTCTAGTTCTTGGGTCACTTGCTTTGTGATCATCAGACCAGGGTGCAGCTATCTTAGCCAGTTCCCTGCTTCAGCTGCCAAGGCTCACTTCCTGCAAGACATCCCTGAGGAGAAGCCACATGGACCTACCCTGATGCAGCGCTGGGTTCTGGAGCAGCTGCATGGAGACCCTGTCAGCGTTGAGATGCTTACATGTTCAGTGATTCGGCTTTCCTCCTACAGTCAATGTCATAGTTTGTGTTTTGTGAAATGGAGGAGAACTTTGTGGATTGGTGTTGGACATATGGGTTAATGTTGGACTTGTGGGTTTAGGCAGCACTGGGTTGAGATGTTTTCTTGATATGCACTTACCCTTTATATAAAACTCTCTCTTACACATATGAGTTTCTGTGGATTTGGTTCTCTAAAGTACCCAGACTAACACAGAGGGTTTCAGTTTTTTCAGTTAGTGAACCTGGGCTGGGTTAAAGACCACGCCCACAGCTTTCAAGCAAATAACAAATCTAAAATCTAAATCATGGTGTTCTGGCTCCAAGTCTTCCAAAATGCCTTCCCTCACACTCCCCTTCTCAATCCATGTGACATCATCAAAGTCTTGACGACATAGTGGTTACACATTAGACTGCTAACCACACAGTTAGCAGTTCAAAACCACCAGCTTCTCTGATGGAGAAAGATGAGGCTCTCTACTCTTGTGGGAGTCGGAAATCCAGCCCACCATGTCCCTGTAGGATCACTAACAGTCAGGATATACTGAGCGTGTGACAGTTTATCATCAAGGCCTTCAGATGCACTTTTATAATCACTCTTAAATTGCAAGCATCATACACAGCTGTAGTTCACAATTCAAATGGCAGAGATCCATTTTAAAAATCCCAAGTGTCCCTTAACAAAACGAAACACAGGGGTTTAGACTCACTACCACCAAGGTAACCAAGAAAAACCATCTTGGTACAAGTCAGGTTGCTTCCTTGGGTGACACAAAGGGTTTGCCCTTGGCCACCATCCTAAATGTTGGCAGTTCTAAATCCCCCAGCAGCACCCAGGTGGGTGGGGGTGGTGGCCAGGGCTGGTGACCCACTTCTATAAGGATAACAGCCACGAAAACCCTACGGAGCAGTTCTACATGGTTAACACACAGGTCGTCAGGAGTCAGAATTGACTCAGGTGTGGGGTGCTGTTTTCTTTCTGGTTGGTTTGCTTTGTGTGCTACTTGACATTGCTTAGGGTGACTTAGCCCTGCAAAGTGTCTCGTGTAAGGCCCCCATATGTTGCCACTCACTCCCCCTTCCCAAGGGATAGGGTGGGAACGCTCTTGACAGGCTAAAAGGCAGTTACCTCTGCTCCAAACGTGCCCAAGGCCTCAGGAAGGCTACTCCCCAAGTGTGCTGCTCAGGCGTGGCAAGGCCATAGTTCCACGGGCAGCTGAAGTCGGTGTAGGTCAAACGTCAGGCTCTGATAAAGAGGAAGACTCACACTCTTTTAAATATAGGAACTCTTTACTAAATTGGAAATCTGGGAGCCAGTCAAAATCCATAACAGGATCCCAAGATTCATAATAAATAGCTTGTAATTACAGTCCAGCACAAAAGTTATTCCAACCAGATGGGCTATAGCGTCACATCTGGATTTTTTTTTTTTGCACACACACATACACAAAGAGCAAACTCAAACCTTGGCTGTAGGTTTAGTGGGCTGTGGGTTTGGCATTGGGGGGTGGGGGCTCTTTCTTCCTCCCTTCTGATTACACGTAGAGACTTTTGTATTCACTGGTGGGAAATGGCCGTGTCTGATCATGTCACGGGTGTGTGTGTTTGGCGTGGATGCTTACAGAGTGCATGCTTAGAGTCCCAGGCCCTTGAAGAAAGAAATATAAATTTCAACAAAGGGCTGGTGAGAGGCAGATCCCCTGTCTCTGTAATTGAGTCCAACAGGCTACAGAACGCATTTAAACAGGTTAATTAAGACCACTCACTCGGCTTTCCCTTATTCAGCCAACAGGCCGATGCTCTCCTCGCAAGGGCAGTGGTTCTGGCAGCGAGCAGAGGCGCACACGGGCTATGCTTAGTTGGCTGGCAATCACTTCATCCCTTATGCACCCAGTGTCATCTGCTATGACTCGAGGTCACTGCTCATTGGATTCACTTTTCACTGCAGAACAGATTTGCTCATACTTACTGGGCACTTCAGATGGACCGAACAGGGAGGTAAGGATTGTAGACGCATTTTTTCCTCCCCAAATTCCACAACAACTCCATTGTACAGATGAAGGGTCAAGGCTGAGAAACCAACAGACTCTGAATACGTAGCTCTGCTTGTATGCTGGTACCAGGGCAAAAACCAACTCCTGGCCATTGATTCAACGGTGACACTAGAGGAGAGGGTGGAACTGCTGTTGGTTCCCCAGACTAACTCTTTATCACAGGAGAAACCCACGGTTTCAAACTGCTGACCTTGTGATTAGCAGCCTCTTGTGTGGCCATGACACCACCAAGGATTCCAAGAATCCCATTTATATGTTGCACTTGGTGATTTCCTCTTCATTCAAGATACACACCAGGACAAGGGCAACTTCCTGCCCAGAGACACCCAGAGCTGACTTGGGCCTTCCAGGTGCATTGAGCCTTCTACCAGAAGGCCCTCAAGGGCTCAGGCTTGGGAGCAATTGTGAGGATGGCGCAGGACTGGCAGTGTGCTGTCCTGTCGTACATAAGGTCTCTTATGAGTCAGAACCAACTAGACCACACCTAGGAACAACAGCAGGAGCAGAATACCTCCAAACAGAAGTCGCCATCATCAACACGTCCGCCTAGGAACTTCCACAGGCACCAGCTCCTCTCGGGGAACCAAGGGAAGCGTCTAGAGCATGGGACTCAACAAGGAAGTCAGCGGGCATCCTCAGATACATTTCCTCAAAGATCCCAGCTTGGGTTTGAGTCTCCCAGATCTAAGCAACAAAAATGATGCATACCCCCACCCCCCAAAAAAGCATTTGGGGAAATTCTAGGAGCATTTGAGAAAATCAGCCTGGCGGGACAATAAGCCTCCGGTCTCCCTGAGCCTATCGCTGCAGTTCTGCCAGCCAGTGTTGTCTGGTGGCTGCTTCCTTTCTGAAAGAGAAGCAACCAATTATCTAATACAGACCAAATATGTCAGAACTCAGCACGCAGTCTCGGGAGACGCATTAAATGAAGTGCCAGCATGCACAAGTAATAGGGGGGCATGGGGAGTAAAAAAGAAAAAGGAAAAAAGCTACAAGGTTGGCAACCAAGCGCTATAAGGATTCGAGCCAAACCACAGCTCCAGCCACAGCCAAGTTCAAACAGGATTCTGGGCAGCCACCTTGCTGTGTCCGGAAGCTGCCACTAGATGGAAGCACCGAGTACCCGACTCAGGAATTGCAGCCCTGCCGCCAGCTAACGCCTCCACAGCATCTTTGTGGAGTTAGAATGGACTCTCTGGCAATAGATTAGGTATTGTTTTGTTTTGTTTTGTTTTGTTTTGTTTCTGGAGTGTGGAGGGGGAATTATCCTGATGGTAAGATAGGAAATCACCATGGTAAAATTTTCCTGCGTTTCCACCTTGTCCAGAACAAAGGTGGGGAGGAGGGCCGGGGGGCATGTTTCTGAGATGTTTTTGTTCAACTTCAAGCCAATGTCCTGAAGATTTTTTTTTTTCAAAGAATCTTCCAGGGCCAATCTCACTACTGAATCTGAAAAGCACTGCCTGACCTTTCATTGATATTAAATAACAATAATAAACTGAAACCCTGGAGAGGAACCTGCAGCGGCTCATATGATGAAGGCGGTGAAGGAAAACCTGGGCTGGCAGACATTGTCACTTCATAGTATGAAACAGTCTCACAGTCTCCTGAAATGCGAATGAAACGAAAATACCTGCTCCCCCACCTGCGGATGTCTCCATTTCACGAGCTGTACAGAGAAGGCGGCAGGCCGCTGGAGGGCTTCCCAAGAAGATGGCGCTATTTCCTTTCAAGGTCCTACCTTTCACAAGAGCAAGGTCTGCTTTGAAGGCTCGCAGCTGTCCATTGGCAAGCCAGCAAATTCCAAGACCCAGAGAGTGTCTAAGAAAACCAAGGAGCCTGTGAAGTGATGATATTTTCTTGCCCAAATGAGCATCAATAGGCCAATAACACATATCAGTCAGGTAGTGTCATTTAACGAAAGAGAAAGAGAAAGAAAGAAAGAAAGAAAGAAAGAAAGAAAGAAAGAAAGAAAGAAAGAAAGAAAGACCCTCATTTGGGATTCGTGTGGGTCCACCCCTTGAGAATTTCCCTTTTGGTGGAGAATTCTCACAGTGACCCTACAGGACACAGCAAAGGTGCTCATTAGGATTTCTGAGACCGAACATCTTAAAGGAGCAGGTAATCTCACCTTTCTCCCTAGGAGCAGCTGGTGAGGTGTGAGCCTCGTGTCTAACATCAGCCCATGTCCACTCTACTGTGTCACCAAGGTTCCTTGGTCCAAATTCAAAACCAAACTCACTGCCATCGGGTCAATGCTGACTCATAGCAACCTGTGGGCTTCTGTGGCTGTCACTGTGGATGGGAGTAGAAAGCCCAGTCTTTCTCCGGAAGAACTGCTGGGGGGTTCCAATTGCCAGCCAGGTGGGTCGCAGACCAACGCGCAACCACGACACCACCAGGGTTCCTTCGGTCCCTTGCTATGTCCTCATAAGGAATCACGAGGCAGAGGCTGCTCTTTTCCCTCAGTCCGAAAGCCTCCAGGTCATTGCCTCTGCTGCACACACCCGGGTCACAACCATGCCATGGCTGTCGTCCCATTTGGGGATGGGGTTTGTAGGTTTTGATATCTTTGAGAATTCTCCACCAAAAGGGAAATTCTCATGGGGTGGACCCACACGAATCCCAGAGGAGGGTCTGTCTTCCTTAGCAGCTGCTGTCAGGAGGTAAGTGCCCAGCACAGAAACCCTGAGCACAAAGAGAAGTGCACAGTCACACCACACACTGGACACACGTGTGGCCAATACACTCAGAGTCGTGCTTGAGAGAAAGAAACCACCCTGCAAGGTGCCCATTCTCCAGGAATGGATGCTCTATTGACAGAGTCACACATCAGATGGAGTCCCTGGGTAAAGGATATGGTTAAAAGGCCAGCTGCTAACCCAAAGGTTGGAAGTTTGAGACCACCCAGGGGCACCTTGGAAGAAAAGACCGGTGGCCCGCTTCTCAAAGACACTGTGAAGCACAGTTGTACTCTGACAGGCGTGGGTCATCTTGGAACTAGATCAACTCCTAGGCAGCTGGAAGACGTCAGACAAGAGCAGTCCCACAAAAGCCTACAGGGTAACTTTAAACATTTAGGAGGGAATTCCACCTGACCTCAAACACCATCGAGATGGACAAACACAAAGAAGCCATTCTGACCCTTAGTCGGATTCTTATTATTAGAGGATTGAGATGGAACACACTCTCACAGTGTTTCTCACGGTGAGGTTCAACACTGCTCACGTAGGAATTTGTTTATAGGACTGCAGATGTCTTGTTTCAAGTTTCCTAGGCTTCTAGTGCTTGTCAAGAAGCAGGAGCAAGAGGAAGCCAACTCAGCGTCAGTCAGCATATTCTCACTGGGGCTGTCAGTCGCTCCGCACATGAAGTCACAAGGAACAACCTCCACTTTGCTTGAAGTGCCCCTTTGTTCCCCAGTTCCAGGCCTGGAAGAGCCAGAGAGCACTTTGCGGGACTTTTGCACACAGGCCACAATGGCTCCCAGGCAGTCTCACCCAGCTGCTCATCCAGAGAAGAGCAATGCTTCCCGTTTACATAGCACTTTTCTTCTAAAGAGCTCTGCGAACATTATTTCATTAATACTCCCAGCTTTCTAGAGAGTTCTAGATGGAGGCCGGGAACAGGATGAAGTGAAGTATCTGACTTGGCTCCTGCAAAGAGTGAACTTGGAGGACAGAGCCTCATTCCCAGGCCTGGATGAAGGAGCCAGGCAGGAAGGTTAGTTTGCTAAGATACAACATTGCAATGTATAGGTGCACCGGTAGAATTAGGCTGGATTCGACACAGCTGTTATTGGGATTTAAGAACGAGATTGGTATGAGTTCGGCCACTCACTTACTGCCTGGGAGTCAATGCTGACTCATAGCAACCCGACAGGACAGTTTCTGAGAGTGTAACACATGATGGGAGCAGAAAGCCTCATCTTTCTCCCTGGCAGTGGGAGCGTCTGGAGGCTAACCCCAAATTGATGACCTTGGGGTTAGCAGTCCAAAGAGTAACCCACTCACCCCACCGATCTCGTAGCTGAGCTAAGTCGTGGCATTTTCCCAGGAGACAGTCCTCCTGGGTCAGCCCATGAGGCCTCCCCACCACGTCGCCCGCCTGTTACCAGTTAAGCCATGAGTGGCGCCCTAGGAAGGATCAGCCAAGACTTGAGCAAACAGGCTGCCTTCAAACCATTAAGAGGTGGCTGCAGAGGTGCAGGCAAAAACTGCAAAAATAAGTGTTGGGGAAGTAGCCAAAGACCCAGAAGGTTCCATAGCGGTGCAAGCAGTGAAGCACATGAGTAGCCGCTGAAAAGTTGACAGTTGAAAGCGGCCCTGAGCGACGTGGGATGAGAGACCTGCCAATCAGCTTCCAAAAGGTCCTGTCCCCTCTCCACATCTGAGCTCCCAGTGCATTTGAATGGACTTGGCCGTGATGGGTTTGACTTTGTGCTTTAACGCCCGAAGATGGGCGGGGTGTGACAACTGGAAATGTAGAACCAGGGGAGTCCTACGTGGGGAGAAGGGCACTCACAGGAAACCCTTGGCAACGAGCCGAGCGCTGAGGGAAGAGCTCGCGCAAGCTGGGACCTGCCCCAGCCTGTCTCCTTTGGACGCACTCTGCTGAGAGATAGAGCACTGGTGACCGACGGCAGAATTAAACTTGATGGATGATTTATCCTTTTAATTAAGCTTCCGCTTGTTCTTTGTTACAGATAGCACAAGGGACTCCCCCATACCTCTTGCACAGAAAGATCCAGGAGAACTTAGGAAAGGCTGTTTGGTCAGCCTCAAAGTGTACAACCAAGAGGCTCAGGCACGTCTCTTGGCTGAAGGAGACTGGCCTGGGGGGATGAGGGGTGGAAATGAAGAAGAAAAATTTTTAAAAACTAACCAAACTATTTCCAAACAGGGTTGAAGAGGGGGCAATGCCCCCTACGCCCCCCGTTGATCGCTTCCCCGGACCTCTTCTCTTAACCCAACGGAGTGAGTGCACAGCCATCATCAAGTGGATTCACAGGGATCTGATATCGAGTTTCTTTCTCTTGCAGAGAAACGGGGCCGGGGCTCTGAACTACCAGTCTTGTAGCCCACCACCCAACGCACAGCTCTGTGAGGCTCCCTGTGGCACTCACCAGAAGAGAAGCGGTAGAAAGACGGGGCTGCCTGCTCCCACCAAGGTTTACAGCCTTGAAACCCTAAGGGTCGCTCTCCTCCAGAGTCGCTGAGTCAGAACGGCCTCCATGCAAGCAGAACTCAGGCACAGAGGAGAAAAACAGCCCAGGTTCACAAAGCTAGCAAGGGCGCAGGCTCAAGCCCAGAGACCTCTGCTATCAACGCTCTTTCTTTAACCACTGGGCGAGACTACAGTTCGGTTTAGCAGCAACAAGGAGCCACCTTTGTCTCGCACAGAAGGATTTAACTGTTTGTCTTTGTTAAGCCTCTTTCCCGGTCCCTCTAAACCTTGATGAGAGGCATGGTCTCACTACGGACACAGGAGTAGTCAAATTAGTGCCCAGTAAGCAAGAGAGTAAACTTCTGTCTTCAGAGGTCAAAATCGGAGTCTTCTTGGAGTGTATGCCCAGTCATTTGCAAGAACAACCTGAACCTGGATCCAAACCTGCCAGGCCCCCGCGTCTCTCCTTCATTCAATCAGGATGGTGCTCACGGCTCAGGCAGGCTCACAGAGACCCGGGGCCACACTTGAAAGACTTGGTGTTAAAATACCTTGTGAGAACATTGTGCAATTCTCCGCAGTCCATCTGGGAGTGTTATTCTTTCTCCCTCCTGTCTAGGCTCCGCGAGCTTTTACCCCGGAGATCTGGATCCTGGCAAACAGGGCCTCCGCTGGCCCAGCTAACAGCGCAAACCCTGAACAAAGCTGCCCTTGAAACACGACCATTTAAAAGACTTTAAGAAGCCCACTGGGGCCCCCTGATTATTTTGCAACAAGTCATATCCCATGAAGAAATTCACTTCTCTGCAACACAAAACAGAGGGAGATTAAAGAAAAAGGCAGGGAAGGGGAGTGGTGTGGCGAAAAGAAGTAAGACCCCCTGCCGTTCTGTCTGGCCAGAATCGTGCCGTTTAGTACCATATCCTCTACCACGATGATAGTCTGATGATATATTGCCCTAATACATCACTGCATGACAGTGTTCTCGATGCCGTGCCCTGAAAATATGACACGCGCCAACAGACGCAATGGGGGATTAAGAAGGAGGCCCTTTTTATGTTTAAGTTACCTAACATGTCCTCTTTTTTTTTTTTTTTTTTCAAAAACAAGTTTTCGTGGGTGGGAGGGATTGTTGTGGCTTCCCTTCTGTTGAAGGGTTTAGCTCTGGCTGGGTTTTTTCCCTGTTCAAGGAAGTCTCAGAACAAAGAAATACAAGCCATTAGACTGTCCCAGCAGTTCAAGTTCGGCTCTGATTTAAAACAGGGCAGTGTCAAACAGCTCCTCATTCTGTTTAATCATATTTTGAAATAGAACCAAAACACGAGAGATGGCAGAACACAAAAAGAAATAACCACCAAATAAAAATAGTAGCCCAAAGAAAGTAGCACTGTCTGGCTTCTATTATGTTGAACATCATATAAGCAAAGGGTCTGCTGGCAAGGCCACAGCACTGTGACTGAAGAGTGGGTTGAATGGAATCCCGAGAGCTAGCATGGAGGCCCTATCATGGATGCCACTTGCCACCATCCTTGGGCACCCAGAAGGAGCCTGGGGCACCAGAAGGTGGGACTGTGTCCCTTTTTGCCTGGGGACAGGGTATGTGGTCCCAGAGGACTCCTTGCCGGCACCAAGGGGACTTGCATCCGGTGGTGCAAATGGGAGGGGCACCCGCCACACTCTGGAAAGTCTGAGCTTTCATCTGCTGGCAGGGTGGGGGAGGGGGGTCACTTGGAAGAAAAGTCTAGCAATCTGCTTCAGAAAAGTCAGCAACTGACCACCCTCCGGAGCCCAGATCCACTCTGGCACCAAGAAATCACCATGATCGCTCTGTGTTCCTTGGGTCCTGATTCTCAATCCCATCTTTCTCCCCTCCCCAAATGATGGGGTCTCAGACAGCAAAGATGGAGCTCGTATTGGTGAAGAAGTTTCTCCACGACTCCTGACTTGGGGAGAGACACGGGTGAGAGGGAACGAAGCTCAGCAAGTAGAGAGTTTCACAAGCAAGTGGCCAGCACCTCGCCAACCCCTCTGGTTACAAGACCCTGCCGGGTGTCCTTCAGCACACAACAAACCATGAATCAGCTACTGTCTGCAACCCAACCAAACAGTCTCCCTCAAATTGCCGAGATGGAGGTCTATGAATATGCATGTCTCTCTGGTGGGTTCTTTTGAACTAGCAAGATGAGAGCAGTCCAATCCTGACCACCAGCAGGGATTGAGGAGGACTCAGGGCCCTAAAAAAGCTTTCCAGACCCTGGTGGATGGCCCAGAAGCTGCTGGCGAGGGAAGGGGAACACGAGGGACTCCGGAGTTACAATAACATCAGATTACAGACAAAGGCCACAAGAAAGCTCACCCTACGATGCCGGTCCACCCACTGCCACCGAGTTGTGTTCAACTCACAGCTATCCTACACAACTCCGACCCCACCGAACACGGTAGCAACATCAAAGTCTCATTCTTTCTGGGAGAGTGGACTGCCTCGCCGTTCTCCCGCGGAGGTGCTGGTACTGGTGGACTGCTGACCTTGCAGTTATCAGCCCAAATATGTAGGGACCCAAAAGTAAACTTCACCTTAGGGTTTATAGGTGGAGACAGCCTCATCTTTCTCTCAAGAAGAGACTGGGAGGTTTGAACAACTGAACTTGATGTGGAATCCACTGTGCCACCTAGGTTCCTAGTTTAAGAACTTTTGCAAGAGGCCCGTCCATCCCTATAAACCCATCTAATCAGAGCTCCTGATGGAGTAACGGAAGGATTCTAATAAAGAAATGAAATAGCCATAAGTGACTGCTGGACCCAGTAGGCCTCGCACTGTGCTTGTGGGGGTCGGAGCAGGTATGTAGGTCATTCTTAGAGTCTGTAATCACTGATTTTTTGTTTAACCAAATCAACAGGCCTGCTTCCCAAGATGCCGCTGGTGAACTCAAACCATCAGGTTCTCTACTGCCATCTCCTCAAACCCCAAACAAAGCAGGTGCCATGACCGGGGTGGTCACCGGCCCCTAGGTGTGAGCAGTAGATCACCAGGTGTGTGTTAGTCTGGGTAGACTAGAGAAACAAGTCCACAGAAATGTTTATATATATATAACAAAATCCACAGAAACTCATATATATGTATGTGTGTTTTTATAAAAGGTACATGTACATTAAGAAAGCAGCCCAACACAGCGTTGTCCAAGCCCATAAGTCCAACATTAGTCCATATGTCCCACACCGATCTACAAAGTCCTCCTCAATTTCACAAAACACACGCAATGATGCCGACTGCAGGAGGAAACCCGAATCAGTGAGCCTGTAAGCATCTCAGCACTGGCAGGGGTCTCCACACAGCTGCTCCAGAACCCAGGGCTGCATCAGGGTAGTTCCATGTGGCTTCTCCTCAGGGATGTCTCACAGGAAGTAAGCCTTGCCAGCTGAAGCAGGCAACTGGCTAAGGCAGCTGCACCCTGGTCCGACCATCAGAGAGCAAGTGACCTGAGAACTAGAAAGGCAAGGCTCACTGAGCCATATAGCTCTCCGCCTTTCAATTAACCGCACATGTGTTTTTCCGCCAGGTTGGCACAGAAAAAAACCTTAAATCTCTCAAGGTGTTTCTTCTATAGCACCTCTGGGTGAGTTCAAACTGCTCATCTTTCAGCTCGTAGTCAAGCCCCCAGAGGGACTCCTTAAGGCAAACTAGCTGGAGATATTTTTCATTTGTCCCTTTTCTGATACCCTTGTCTCTCCCTCCATGAAAATCTGAGAACTGCATCTCCCTGCTATGGAATTGACTCAGCGACTCAAGAGGGCTGGGTAGAACTACCCTTGTAGGGGTCTGAAGCTCTAACTATTTATGGGATTAGAAATCCCCATCTTCCTCCTTCAGAGGGAAGCTGAGAATCCTCAAACTTCAGCCCAACTTGTGCTCCACCAGAGCCCAGGGTCCTTCAGCCTGGCCCTAGGTCCACATCCAAAACGCGGAAACTGGATCTCTCGGATCTTGTCTGAGCCACAGGTGGAAGCAGCACCTCTAGTCCACGGTGACCCTCAGGGCCAGCACGAACCCCTTCCCTGGAACTCGCACCTCAGTGAGCAAGATCGGTCCTCAGATGCCCTTCATTCCTGGGGGTCAGCCTCAAGTCACTGAACAGATGAAGGGGGGGGAGGGGGCTCTCCTCCACACGCTGCTCGGAGCTGCACAAAAACCTGCTCTTGATGCCTAAACGGAGTTGACATCACAAGGGACAGGCAGGGCCCCGGGAGCTGCTTGCAGCCCATCTGTCATTTTGACACCGTAACTTTCTGGTCACCGGTGAGACACTTTTAAAGACATCTGCACCACTGACCCCGACCACCAGCCACCACAGGCCTTTCAACGGTACCCCTGGGATGGGGAGGCCTGACAGGCTTTCAAGCTGGATCCTGCTCGCTGCCTGCAGTAAGGGGGCGAGCAATGGGGGGCCTGGGACCAGCACTGTGTGACCCCCCACGAGGGGTGTCTCTATCCCATGTAGCTGACTGCTCAAGGTGTCCCAGAGTGGAGTCCTCGGGCAGGGGAACCAGGGGACAGCCGCGCTGTCCTGGCTGCAAATCCACAGAACTGATTCCCTGGAGCAGGTGATCCTGTGACTCATTCACCAGGACCAGGGGCCATCGGCTGCGCCTTCTCTTCCCCATGGCTTCCCCCAAGGGCCACATGCAGATGTCGGAAAGAACTGGAGAAGCCACAGACTTATTTCGTAGATTTAGAATGGGATTGTCCTCCCCTCGCTGCCATTTTCAAGCCCTTCCACCCATCACCAGGGCCAGGTCTGCATCTAACGGCGGAGATTACGGAGCTAGGAAAGAAATAGAAGTAGGGGCTGCCCTACGACCTTAGGACCTGGGCCCGCTGCCAAAAGGATTTACAGTGAGTGAGTCCCCCACTCAAAAGAAAAGGAAGGGTTCACTTTAACTGTTACTTAAGAAAAATAAAAAACAGTGAGGGGGCGTGTGGAGCCACAAACCAGACTCCCGGGAGCTCTAGCTGCTGAAATGAGCCTAAGGTGACCACAGGAAACACCACACCGGGCCTTCGGAAGGGGGCCATCAGACTAAGAACCTCTGCATGTGACGCCCACGTTTGCTCTCGGGAACTCAGACGTATTTGAGTCAAACTCCCTGAATCTGTTGAGCAAATATTTTTGACCTCCTGCTGTGAGCCAGACCCCGGGCCAGGTTTTGCAGAGAACCGAAAATGTGAATCTGAGACTTCCTCTGCCCTAGAAGAGCTTACAGTCCAAGGTGACCCCCAAACAGGCAGGGGAGCAGCACAGGGGACACCTGGATGGGGCAGGACCCAGCCGGGCGGAGATAAGGTGATTATGTTCCCTGTCCCACGACCACAAACACTCTGAGATCATCCGGATCGGATCGTCCCGGTCCCGGTCCCTTAGACACTATGTGGGTTGAAAGTGGACGGAAGGAGGCAGAAAAAAATTGTTTGGATGATTATCTCACCGAGACAGAATTTGACCTACATATGCCGGCGCCTTGGGACGTGACAACACACAAAAGGAATCTCTCTTCGCGGGGACGGGCAGCGTGTGACTTCTTAGGTGTGGCGCGGTTGCTCCTTCCGCATGGTCCGCGGTCATTTGGTTATTTACCCATTTCCGCGGAAGGCAAGTGATACTTTGCGTCATTTTTTTAATTGTCTTTGCTTCTATGAAATTCTTATATTCAAAGTACATGGCTGGTCTTTCGTCCATGGTGTGCTTCAGGCAGGTAAAGAGTAAAATACTGACACATGGGACTTTAATTTACATTTCATTTCACTACCAGTAATAACCATGCTCCTGAGTAATAGGCGCACAAGGAACTATTTTTAAAGGTCGTTTTCCTTGGGAAGTAATTTCATTTGTAAAATTGTTAGTGTTTCGTTTATATTTTATCCCAACTGCCTTACTGTTCAGAGAGCTCTGGTGGCCCTGCTCTGGGTAAATGTCAAACTGCTAATCACAAGGTTGGTGGTTCAAACCTACCAGGCACTCCATGGGAGAAAGATGAGGTTGTCTGCTTCCTTAGACACTTAGAGCCTCAGAAACCCTACAGAGGCTCACTATGAGTCGGAGTCAACTCAACGGCGGTGGATTTGATAGTATTGTTCACTGGAGATCATAGTTTTCCTCTTTTAGGCAGTGTATTTTTAATTCATTTTCCCATCTTCAAACATGCAAGCCATAGGGAAAAATTCATAATCTATTTTTAGGGGGGAGATTTCAAATTGTTAAATTAAAATAGCAAACAAACTATGAACCACATACATTCAACCATCCAACAGCTAAGCACATATCAGCTCAAGCCCTCTGGAAGGATGACTCAAACAAGAGTGACTGAAACAGCCTTATACAGCTGATATTCTAGAAGAGAAGACCTCTAGGGAGTGTATATATACTATATACTATCATAAGTATATGATAGAATGGGAGGACTGTCCGCACAGTCGAATGCCTTAGCATAGTCAATTGAACACAGTAAGCACCTTTCTGGAATTCTCTTTTCAACCAAGATCCATCTAGCATCAGCGATGAGAGCCCTTGTTCCACCTCCTCTTCTGAATCCAACCAGAAACTCGAGCAGCTCCCTGTCCATGCACTGCTGCAGCCGCTGTTGGATGATCTTCAGCAAAAGTTTCCTTACATGGGGTATGAATGACATTGTTCTGTAATTTGAGCAGCCAGAAAGCTCTTTAGAGGCAAGGATGGCAAGGCGTTGCCTCACGTGCTTTGGACATATTGTCAGGACAGAGCAGTCCCTAGAGAAAGACGTCGTGCTGGGTAAACTAGCAGGGCAGGGAAACGGGGAAGAACTTCTCCAAGACGGATTGGCTGCGGCGAGCAGATGGACTCAAGCCTAACAACCCTTGGGAGGACATCACAGGACCGGGCAGGGTTTCATTCTGTGGTAACACGAATCAGAACCAACCAGACTGCACCAAGTAACGACAACCACGAGGGCTACAGAGAAAACACCGCAGGACGAGGGACGAGAATTGCAAAGGGTGATGAGGTGGTTCCATTAGGAAAAGTTATAAGAAAAAGACCCTCCAATGAGGAAAACCTGCTCAGAGTCTTGAGGCAAAGAATGAAGAAATATCCATATATTCCAGAAATGTGTTAGAGGTATAGGAACTAGCACAGGTAAGTCTTGGCCGAGGGGGTATTTGGTATCCATCACTGGTCGTGGTAGCAAGGCGTTGGGGTGAGAATGAAATGAGACCAGAGGCACCATCAGGTGCCAGGTTCCAGAGAGCCTCTTAGACTGGGGTTACACTTCAGGCTTTCTTTGGAGGTGACACACCACCAGAGGGCTTTGCATAAATAAAACCATGTGACATATATTTCTAAATGGTCATTTAGGTTGTAATATATTGTTCCAAGGCAACAGCGATAATGGAGACAATTAAAAATTGTCAGGTATATTTCCACATTTCTGTGGGCAGCATTTGCTAATGAATTGGGTATGGGGCATCAGAGGACGAAGAACCAAGAACCCCAGAGTTGATGACCTGAGAAAGACAGAGGACTCTATTTGGCATCAATATTGGTGTTGAGAAAAGAAGGTTGATGGAGGGATGGAACACTAGGTCTACCTTTGGGCCATTTTAAGTTCATGGCACCTAGTAGACATCTATGTGGATAAATGAAGACAGTTGGATACATAGGTCTTAGTTAAAAGGGGAAGGAGGCTGGACAATCCCAACTTATGCACATCTTCATGGGAGCAGGCAGCCTTTTCCTTCTCCCACGGAGTGGCTGCGGGGTTTGAACTGCCAATCTTGAGTTTAGCAGCCCAGTGCCTGACTCAAAGTACCACCAGAGCATCTAATTCTTAACAGATGAAAAGATAAGGAAAGTCTATGGAAAATCTAAGAAAAGAGTAGCCAAATAAATACAATTCCGAGAAGCCTGCCATGCACATACTTACACAGGTATAAGTCCATATAAATAAATGCACACACCTTTCACACACACACACACAAAGTGGGCACATAATCAACTGTACATGGTTGCCAACTGAAGCAACAGCACTAACCTAGTGATCCCCGGAGGTCATCTTCTCTAAGCACCTACCACCTCATCCAAATGGGACCTTGATCTCTCTCCCTCACCGCCATCGAAATCCTGTGGTACTGGGTAGAATTATCCCTGTGAGTTTCCAAGACTGTAACTTCTTACAGGAGTAGAAATCCCTATCTTTTTCCCCGGGAACAGCTGGTGATTTACGAAATGCTCGCCTTGGGGTGAGCAGCCCAACGCATAACCACTATGCCGCCAGGGCTCCTCGGGACCTTGAAGCTACCTGTTATTTAAGGGTCTCGAGCGATGCATTCCTGATCACTCTTTACCCACTCTGCCTGCCAAGCCCATCTTTGAGAGAATGGACCAAATTTTAGGAAAACTCTGAGTTGGGGGGGGGGAAGGCTGAGAGAGCCAGGAATAAGCGCTAGAATGAATGTCCCCAGACATAAAGTCGTGAACCTCTCTGAGCCAGGTAACCAAAGGCAAGCTGATGTGTCAGATGGCAGGCAGCTGAGAGCACATGAACCCCTTTGGAGTAACAGGAAAGAATGTGAAGGGGAATCCTGCCTTTAGCGTGTCCTGCTGCACGATTGCTGTCGTTGGCTGCCACAGAGCAGGCTCCATTCATGGGGAGCCCCTCCCTGGGCAACAGGATGAAGAGTTAGTTGCCCAGTCCCACACCATCTGCAAGACACTTGGTTGGCTCGAGTCCATTCTTGCAGCCCCTGTATACTTGGAGTGTCCTCCATCCTGGCTGGTCCACCTTCCAGCACTAAAGCTGATGACCAAGGTTTTCAAAGTAGACTGCCAGATCTTTCTTCCTAGACAGTGCTAATCTGGAAGCCCCACTGAAGTCCAACCACCATAGGAGACCTTGTTGATAATAAAAAATACCCAAAGCCTGGCTTCCAGTGCCATAGTAATACCACAAGCTACCGTGGAAGGAGCAGGGTTCATAAGCAGACTCTGTGTGCTCTCGGTTTGGGCTGTGATCCAGGGTGGCCCCACAGCAGGCCATGGGCAGCAGAGTAGCTAGGACATGAGGGGGTGGGGTGGGCTGAGCCCTGCACACACAAGCAGGCACGGAATGAGACGCAGAGGAGCCAAGAGCTGGTCGCCAGCTTGGAGCTGACTCTGGGTGTGAAGGGAGGCAGAGGCGGGCAGAGGGACTTAAGCTAAAAAAATATGTCACAACTTTAGGATTAGTACTCCTCTCTGCCCTTTCAACATCATTCCTTCCCACAGGCTGCGAAAAGTTTTCCCTGGGTGTTCTCCTTGCCAGGCTAAATTATATCAGCGTATCATCATTAGTGAAAAATATTTACAAAGGCCCCTCTGGGTGTTTGACACTGCTGTAAACCAGGCCTTTAGCTATTCCAAGAAATGCTTTCATGACCCTTAATCATGATCACATGAAGTGGTGGGGGCGAGGGGGCTCAGTGGCAGAATTCTGCCCTTCCACGTGGGAGTCCTGAGAGTCATGAGTTCGATTCCAAGCAGGTGCACCTGGTACCCAGCCACCATCCATCTGTCAGTGAAGGCTTACATGTTGCCACCATACAGAAACATACTTCAGTGGAGACCCAAGTGGATCATGCTGCAATAAGATGAACAGGACGGTCTTCCAATGAATGCCCTGGGGTGGGAATTGGGGGGGGGGGGGCAGAAGAAAGTTGTTCGGTGGGCACTGATCACAAGGAAGGTGCATGTCCTGGCACCGGGATTTATTTCTGCTGTACCCGGGCCAACTCAGTGGCTGACAACTATCATTACCACAAGCAGGTCTCTTCCTGCCAGCCACCAGGTCTTCCAGCTCCTGTCTAAGCCAGGGCGCTAAAAGCGGAAACCGCATCCACACGAAAGGCTGGTCCCCAGGCCATGGGTATGGAGAACCGTGCACACCACGGTGGTTCCCATTTGTGCGTCTCGGGACCGGCTGAAACCAGGAATCAAAAGTGGAGACTGAGCA
Organism: Tenrec ecaudatus; assembly: GCF_050624435.1. Taxonomy (NCBI): domain Eukaryota; kingdom Metazoa; phylum Chordata; class Mammalia; order Afrosoricida; family Tenrecidae; genus Tenrec; species Tenrec ecaudatus. The sequence continues at coordinate 73,864,058 of NC_134538.1, forward strand.
AACAAGACACGGGACACTGGGAGAAGTGAGCGTGGAAACACGACGCTAGCAACACAGAGGAAACTGGCGCGGCAAAAACTCACGCAGCTGGAGGTGAGAAAGGTGCAGCTCTGGAACAATGGCACAGCAGCAGCAGCCAGAGAACCTTCAGAAAAGGATCCCCACCCCCCTCTAGCCATCTAGCCTGCAGGCCAGCGATGGGAAGGCAGCATGAACCAGCATCTGACAGTTGAGGTGGCCTTACAGAGAGAGCATGGTGTCCCAGGAGGCTTTTGTTCTGTCTTGGACCGGAAAGGTGCCTGGGGGGCATTAAGTTGTCATCGGGAGGAAATGGCTTCTGGTAGAGATTTGGGGATGGGAAGACATGACTGGGATTTCTAAACCCTGCTTCACCTTGCCTTCCACTCCTTCCTGCTTGGCGCTGGGGCCTCCAGATGTTCCTGGACACACACACACACACACACACACACACACACACACACACACACACGTGCGCGTCAGTCATAAAACCTCGGCAGGCTGTATGGTCTAATTGCTCCATCTCAGCAGCTCGTACTCAAGATGCTGCAAACCCACATCACATCAGCTCATCCTGCAGCTGCTGCCCATCACGGACACACCAGGAAACAGCGCATCCCTGTGGGAACCCTTCACATGAAAAGGCTGGCGGCAACCCAGAGGGTCAGCCTGTCCCACCCAAAGGCGCCAGTCAGGACTCGACCTCACCGGCTAGAAACATCATCCCCAGGGAACTTGTTTCCTGGGTCACCCTCACCCCACCCCTTTGTGGTGTTGCTCCAGCCTGGCTTTCAGAGAGCACTTCTGGAAGATAGCTGGAGGGTTCTTCCCAATGGAGCAGGCTCCTGCTCCGGGCCTACCCCCTGGCCCTGTGCACTCTGAGCTCCGCCTTGTCCCTTGACTTTCCTCGGCCTTCTTTTTTTTGTGACTCTAAAATGAATTTCTCAGGAGATATGCCCTCCCTCATGTCTTTAAGGAAAACGATACCATTCAGACATCTCTAAACGGGTGGGTGCAGTTGTATTTGTGATGTATTTGCTGATGTTTCAAGAGTGCCTGGGGCTGTTCCGGATGTACGGCTTGATAGTGCAATGAATCACTGCCCCTGCCCTGACGAAGCTTAAAGCCCAGTTGGGGGAGATAGGCACGTAAATAATTAATACAAATTCAGGAGAGAAAGGGTAAGTGTTATGATAAAGGCAACAAAAGAGCCAGAGGTTCATTTGGATGAGTGACTCGGGGAGACGTGCAAAAGGAGATGGCAGGAAGAGGCAAAGCAGTACTTCAGCAATGCTGCATAGAGGCAAGGTCGGCGAGACTGCCTCTTACACACTTCAGACACGTGCTCAGGAGAGACCAGTCCCCGGAGAAGGACATCGTGTTTGATCAAGGAAAAGGGCAGCAAACGCAGAGGAAGGCCCTTGAAGAGATGGATGGACACGGTGGCTGCGACAGTGTGGTCAAGCATAGGAACAATTGTGAGGATGGCACGGGATCAGGCTGTGTTCCGTTCTGTCGTGCACAACGTCGCTATGGCTCAGAACAGACTCGGTGGTACCAGCAACAGTGGGAAGACCTCTTCCAACCCATGGCAACACTGCACTTCAGGGAAGAACTGTGCTCCCAAGGGTTTGCAGTGGCTGTGATCTTTCAGAAGTCGATCGCCAGGCCTTTCCTCCATGGCGCCTCTATGTGGATTTGAACCCGAGCTTTTGGTTAGGAGCCAAGTGCAATAAATGTTTAGACCAACAGCAAACTTCCCACTCTCCCTAACCGCCACTTAGCATGCGGATTCAGTGGGGCTTTGTAGAGTAGCATTCATGCTTACACGTTCTCTCCTTTCCAGGACGCCTAAGCTGAGGAGGGCCTATCACCCATGGGCGCCTGTATGAAAGCCTGTGAACCAGTCTGTCACAGATGTACCTACTACATCAGCAGCTCTAGAGCAGGTCCCAGCAGTCAGCATCGGTAGCAAGCCCCTCAGAGACCTTGAAGAACTACCACTGCAGAGTTCCTAGAGGAGCCAGGAAATGGGAGGGAATATTCTTCCCGTTGACTTGTTAGCAACCTACAACTGTGAGCGCGCAGTCTACCAGGTCACCTCACTCCAAGCAGTCAAAATTGGGGGGGGGGGGGAGGCAGGCCGAGGCTGTGAGGGAACATAAGTGTCCTTTGTCACCGGAATGTCAAGCCCCACTTTACGGGCCTCCCACTATAACTGCTAGTTTAATCACACGTTCCCACATGTATTGTTGACTATCTCATGATAGAAGGTGAAGTAAAGCATTATCAAATGTCATATTCAATATAGATACATATTCCGAACCCACTGCCACAGAGTCTAGTTGGGTTCATAATGACCCTATAGGACAGAGTAGAACTGGTCCTTATGGTTTCTGAGACTGTACATAATATAGGCGTAAACATGGCTATCTTTCGCCCGGAGGGGGGGGTAGCTAGTAGGTTTGAGTAGTGGTCACCATGAGTCTTTACACACACATACATACACACGTATACACACATACATACACATGTATACACACATACATACACACGTATACACACATATATACACACACATACACATACACACACGTATACATACATACACATAGATGAAATCTATTACACTTAAGGAAAAATTGTTTGCAGTTTGTTGTCCTGGTACATCAAATATCCCTCCCAAGAGTTAATAACTATAGGTCGCATAGGTATAAATTTTCAAAGAACTTGAAAGCAATAAAAGATATTTAACTTCAAAACTATCTGGAACATAATTTAATCTCTTTTTGTTCACGAGGGGGAAAAAGACCTTTTTTTCTCCCCCAATCTTCAAGTGCCTCCGGTCATTATTAACATAAATGTTCAATAAAGATGCTGAGTTTAATGACCATCAATCATTTTCCTCCTTCAGCCCTGCAATTCAGTTCCCAAATTTCCTGCATAACTACTGTGAGCTCTCAGCACTGAGCTGAGCACAGGGCCCCTCCTTCCCGACGGAAACCTCCGTCCCCACACAGAGGTCTTGGGATGAACAGAAACAAAAAACAACAAAAAAAAAACCTCTGCCATCGCTCTAGCAGGCTTTCAAGACTGTCAATCTCGACAGGAGCGGATGGTCCTGTGTTTCTCCCTCTGAGAGGCTGACAGGTTTTGAACTGCCGACCTTAGAGTCCATCCCGTGTCCCACAGGGGCCAGGGCTCCTTGAGATACAGAGAAGAGCCCGGGAATTCAGAAGTGGGGGTGACAGACTCAGAAGCATCCACCTTTTACCCTACCCTCACCTTTCATTTTCATTTTATATCCCCAATGGATAGCCACCCGGAATGTAAGGACCTCTCAGTGAAATACTTTGCAGTAACCTTTGAGGAAAAATACCTGATGATTCTATAAAGGTCATGAAATTGCTGATTCTATAAAGGTCAGCAGCAGCGAAATAACGGAAATTTCATAGGGTTCAACTTAACATCCAAATCTTTAAAATGGCCAACAAATGTATAAATTAAGTCCTCCTTAACTTCACACAGTACATGTCTGACATGAAAGTCTTATTTATTCAGTTTTTCATAACGCTCTCTCTCTCTCACACACACACAGGCGAAGATGCACACACATCCTGGGAGGGAAAGGAAGCCGTGGGCATCTGGTACATGCATTTCCCGCCCATCCCAGCAGCGAGAGTGGAGGGCTAGTTCTTCCAGCAGAAGCCACCCCCAGACTAATCAGACTGGAACAGAAAGGCCAGGCTCTGCACCCTTCCGGCCAACCAGCACTTCCCCTACTTCTGACTTGAGTCACCCTCTAATGGGCAAAGGATTTCCAGCAGGGGCTCATCCATGTGCTGATGGGTCTCTGAGCTGACCTCTGCTGGGTCCTAGAGGGCTCCAGAGTCCTGGCTCGGCACTGCATTGGCCACCTCTCACCCCTCCATCCTAACAAGGCACCTGGGTGATGCAATGGTTAAGATCTCAGCTGGGAACCAAGGGGCTGGTGGTTCAACTCAAGAACAAGGCTCAATGAGCTGCTTCCATGAAGATCTCCACCAGGAAACTCTTCCACGCTGTCTCACTGCTGAAATCATCTCACCTGACAATACCCTTTTTAATAAGCCCCATTTCCCCCAAGGAGCATAAGTGCAGGAACCAGGTGGGCCCTCACTCTGAGACAGAGCAGCTCTCACCTGGGAGACGGCCTGATTGATCTTTCAGGTCCTCCTGTTCAGAAAAAGTGTCCCACTGAGACCAAGACGCAGTGTGTGTGAGAGTCTTATGCTACTGTTCTACGCCATAAATCCTCAGCGCGGGATTTAGCCCGACAAGCTGTGGGCGCCTCTAGAATGGGTGGACTTCTGAAAAGTGAAGGAACAGGAAGACCACAGCAAAAATGGCACGATTGATTTTACTGGAGGTGGAAGCTGCTGACGCATGCCCTGCCAGCCCCAGCCTCTGGGTCAGGAGGGCATCCTTTGCTCATCCTGATGCAAAAAGTTCTGGTCAGTTAGAAAAGATAATGGAGAATAAACCCCAGCCCCTCCCCAGTGATTGTCTGTTTGTTTGCTAAGATTCTCCACATATAAGTAGGGGAAAGAAGAAAATGGCATTACTCTGCTCACTAAAACGCATTCAGCGAAGGAGCTAAACAAGTCTGCACGCCCGGCTGCCATCCACACATTTGCCCCAGAGATGAACGCACAGGGATAAACCAGTTGCCGTGGCATTGACTCAGCTTTGAAGCCACCACCTGTGGTAGGAGAGGACCACTCCACCAGGCGGCCAATGGCTTCGCCCCTTTGGAGGCTCATCAGCAAGCCTCTCTTTCAAGGACCTTCAGATCACACTTTCTGGTTAAGAGTTGAGAGCTTAACCATGTGTGGGTCCCAATGTCATAGATTTCATTGTGCTTTGTTTTATGTGTACGTGTGTTTACGATAAAAGAAGAAAAAGAAAATCAAATAAGATAAAAGTGCTCAGAATGTGTCTCACTGAGGTCCGAAAGCTGACCGAGCAGCGCTGGTTTGCATGGCCACTTCCTCTGGAAGAGCTTCTGAGGTCACCCACAGCTGCCAAGGCCAAGGCAGAACCAGAGAGCCCCACCACGGGAGCTAAAAATAAGAGGCTCCGCCTACGCCTACAGTGCGAGCAGCCATGAAAAAGCCAGCCGGCCAAAATCTCTTTAATTGACCATGAATACAAGGGTTATTTTTTGAAATGTGTGTTTTTATAAGCTCCAAAGTTGATGATTATCTCCGTGCTATTTCTCGTCACCACCATCCTCTTTGAAGAGTCTTCCAGGAGCCATCACGGCAAGAGTTATTTTATGGTTGGCCCATCAAGAGGGCATTCTAGGGAAATACTGCGGCTGGCCGGGAAGATGCCACTCGGCCCACCCTCTTACTTTCTCCCATTGAGATCCTGCCTGAAACCTTCAAATGGCCATCGAGATTATTACAGACCTTTGAACTTTTCATTTGGTAGTTCTAACGTTACCTAACATTGAGAAAAGAAAAAAAAAACTCATTACACTACATGTACATACAATAAGGCCTTTGTCCTTAAAAGAAAAACATAATTTTCAACAGAGTCAGCTCCCAGAAGCCAAGGGAGCTAACATCCAAAACCTAATATAAACACGAAGCCTTGTGTCAAGATTTCGGAGTCAGGCTCCTTGAAAGGGGGAGGAACTGCTGGGGAATGCCAGCGACAGAGATCCGGAGGCATGTTTCATTGTGACTTTTCAAAGTGGAAATGAAATCATCCAAGTTGTCCCCGCTCGCCACTGTTAACGACAGTTCTGCTTTTGACAGTGGGGTATGCCCATAGGAGGCAGTGGGTAGCAGACTGATTAGCCCAGAATATAGTATAGTCGTTATTTTTAAATAAAGCCTCCCAGCATTTTCCTCTACACCTAAACTTTCCCTAAGATAGAGAGTCTGCGTAAGGGAAAACCAAATTTCAGAACAACGGGTAAGTGGCAGCCACTTGTGCTTCGTTGGGTGAGTACTTGTCACACATGACGTTTTCTTTCTTTTTCTTAAATAGACTTCACCTCTTCAGGAAACTTGAGGTTCAAAGGAAACTGGCGTGATGGTGCGTGTTTATTTGACATTCCCGCCCCTTTCCAAGTGTTTTGGTGATGATTACTTACGATGTCTCTGATGGGGGAGATTGACCTTCGATGACAACCTCTCTGGGAGACTCTCATTTGGGAATGTGAAGTTCCATTCTGGGTGGGGGCGCTATCTCAAGTGTGAACAGCCCAAGCTGTAAACAGGAAACTCCATGGCACTCCCACTCCTCAAGTCCCCAGGTTGGGGACCTCCTGCTAAAGTTATGGGGCTGAAAGAGAGGACCCTGCTAGGTTCTTACAAGAGGACCTCAGGACTTCTGTTGCAAATCCCGGCAAGTAGCTACACTGTAGGACTCCCTAAGTGCACGAATGGTTACATGGTTGCTAACCAAACGTCTGGCAGTTCCAATCCACTCCGAGGCGCCTTGGGCGGCCAAAGGCCTAGGATCTGCTTCCGAAAGTTCACAGCCATGCAAGCCTTATGGAAGGAAGTTCTGCTTGGCAACCCATGAGCTTGCCATGAGTCAGAATCAACTTGGTGGCAACGGGTGTTTGTTTTTACCCGCAGGACAGCGGCAGAGCACGCCATTAAAGAGAAGACGCAGTCTCTGGCAGAAGTTCTAGGGCTGGTTGGCCTAGAGTGGAGCAGGGCCCCAGGGTCCAAATCTGGTCACACCAGTCAATCTGGGCTGACACCTAATTGGACACTATATGGGCTGCTATCCACACATGGGTAGGTCTGGGTGACCACAGTTGCTCAGAAAGCAAGATGCTGTCCCATTTCACTCTTTGTAAGATTGGGTGGATTCAGAAACTCCAAACTGCGCAGGTCCACATGGTCACTGGTTGCCCACGTTTGCTTCCCATGAGCCATTTCCTGATTCAATGGCAAGGGCCACGAAAGGACAACTGGATCTCTCCGTGCAAGCAACATTGTGGCCACTTGTCCATAGACGGGCACAGCTCAGGCAGACGACTCTTTGAAGATGGGAAGAAGAGCAGACCGTCCTCCCAATGGCCCCCAGGGTTTTCCATCGAAACACACAACAGACGGCAGTCCACTCAACTGAGAAGGAGCACCGCCATCTACTTGGAGAGGAATTCAGAGGAAGCACACTTCATACCCATTGGCAATAAATTGTCATGGAAAACGACCCACCAAGTCTCGCCTTTTAGATGTGTCACAAAGGCAGGAATGGCTGGTCATTTAGTTGCCCCACTTAAGGAGCTTCCACTTTCAGGCCCTAGTTTTACATTTTTTACATGTTTGAACTCAAAAGACCCCTCGGATGAAGATGAAGATGATGTTGTGACTGAAAGATTAGGCAATATGCCCCAAGTCATTCACCTATTAAAGTAGAGATGAGAAATTATACATGCCCCCCCCAAAAAAATTTTAAAGCCTGCGGCATTTCATTTGATTCCCTGTGTTTGAGTTCTTGCCCTTCAGTTTACCTCTGTTCAAAGAGCTTTCACGAAGTCTCTTATCAAACCTAGACGTATCCTACAGCCAACACTGAGGGTAAGAGGGCCACTTCTCTTTAAAGATGAAGTGCGCCCACGGCCTTTTGACTTGCTGTCTTTCCACAGTTCAGAGAGCCACTAGGTGTGACCTGTACTCGGAGTTTCAGAGACCAAAGCTGTCCCTTCTGTGACAACATAGACATTAGAAATGCAATGGAAAACGTTGAGCTTAACTTAACTTTTCTGCCTTAGAGTGGAAGACATTAAGTGCAGCCTCCAAGGTTTGTAGGCATGAAATTATATCATGTTTTTAAGATACCTTTAACAATTTAATAGCGCAAACTTGAGCATTTGTAGTTCCAAGTTTTAATACTGGGCAGACATTTTTACTTTGCTGCTCTTCCCATAATAATAGCAATTCCACCAGGTGGCCTACTGAGGACTCGGGCCGTGTTATTGGGAGAGAACCTAAGTCCCTGGAGGAAGAGCTGGATTGGCATCGTGGCTGCAACAATGAACTCAGACATCGCACTAATTGTAGGGAGGGGACAGGACCCAACAGTGTGTCCTTCTTTTGGACAGAGAGCTACTATGAGTCTGAACCAACCCGGCAGCACCTAACATCAAAAGCAATAGCCACAGAAGCATTCCAATTTCAAAATGGAGTGTGCTTTGGCATACGTGACGTCAATTTTGTTTTGGGACCTTATAATTTGGATGTGGTATTTGCGTTTGCAGAGATCCTTTAAAATAAACATTATACCCGTGATTTCTGTACAAAATGTTTTTTAAAAATCCCTACAGCGATTTTCGTTTGGGTTTCCTGCCAAATGGGGTGCCACCAAATCCCATCTCTGGTCAGTGCAATCCTCAGTGCTAATACGGAGTGAGGATTACATTAGGGAGGGGGGTACCATTTTTATAATTCCCTCACTCTTCAAAAGGACCAAGAAGATGGGAAGCTTCCTTCGTTGATCCTCCCCTGTGCAAACGGAACACCACTGGCCTTTCACGTCTTCAGAAAGCTCTGCCTTGGCTTCGGCTTTCCTAATTCTCCTCCTGCCCCTTCTGCAACGTCTCAGTCTCCTTCATGGGCCCTTCCCTTTCAACCCTTCTCTTACATCTACCTTTTCTTCTAGTCACGATTATAGACCCATTTCTTTACATCTCAATTTAGAGTCTCTCTCAAGACAAATAATGTCTTCCCAAATCTTTGAAGACATTTGCATCCAGATAGTGAACAAAAGATTGCCGCTCTTGCATCTTGGTTTCTTTACTGAGATCAAGATCCACAGAATTGAGTCAGCTGGGCTTTCCAACTTGGATGGCTAATCAACCTCCAGCTCCTCAAGGATTAGCAAACATGACTCCCCATCCACATCCTTGGTATCTTCCTGCATTGTGCATAATCCTAGCCGGAACTCTGAGAAGAACCTTCAGTGAGTCACATCTCTCACCAGCAATTTTACCAGCAAATCCTATCATCGTGGGCCGGAAAACACCTCTGACAACCTCCTGGTTCTCAAGGGCGTAGGTGGTCAGCAAAATGACTGAGACACAGAGACACCCTCGCACAGTCCACTGCAACCACCACCACATTTTCCGAAGCGTGTCTTATGGTGAGTGGTCTGGAGTCTTTTCATCTAAATCTTCTAGAGCAGAAAGGTGGTTAAAGAAATCCAAAAGGAGGAATGGCACCTGGCGTCAACCCAATGCCTGCCTGCCTTCCCTCTTTCCCTTCCTTCCTTCTTCCTTCCTTCCTTCCTTCCTTCCTTCCTTCCTTCCTTCCTTCCTTCCTTCCATGCCACGTCCCACCTCTGTCCAAAGTCCCACTTGCTCTTAGCAGAACACACAACATCCCTAGATTTTCTTGATCGAAATTTCAGCCTGTCCTTACTCTACACATCCCCCCACAGAACTGCGAAGGCATTGAAAGCTGATCCTCCTCTCCTGGCATTCAACATGTTCACATGTCGTTCCATCAACCTCCCAGTGCCTGCCTCATGGCAGTCTTGGTCACTTGGGGTTCTGCCATCCCCCCCCCCCCACTACTCCAGGCCTTTCTTCAAATGATGGCTAGCCTGCATGGTCTTTCCTTTCTCATCAAGGTCACGGTCAGCAAGATGGGACCTCAGTAAGCATCAGCTGAACCCATTCCAAATCATGGTGACCCACAGCTTGTCCAAGCCGCTTGCATTCCAGGGCGGGTTTCGCAGAACATGACAGCCAGCCTAGCCTGTCTTCAAGACCTGTTTGAATTCACCCCAGAACTCACCTACAACTACCTTGTTATTGAGATGACAGTCGGTGACAATGCTTTTCTGTCCCCTGTAAAATGTACTTATGCATGAGTCTGTCTCTCCCCTGAGGCTGTGGGCAAGAATCTGTCCCATTGGTCCTTGTCGCCCCAAAGTACCCAACTAGCACAAGACTTCAAACACAGAAAAGGCTAAAAATAATAAAGTAAAATGGAAGGAGAGGATGAGGTGTGGGAAGAAGTAAGACAAAAATAATATTATTGGATTTATGACCTGCTTTCCCTCGTGCCTTGAGTGGTGTTTTATAGAATTAGGACTAGGACTCCGGAGGGCTTCAAATACACACCCAGCTCGTTTGCTGATCTTAACTAAGTTCAACAAGCACACTTGGCCTCTCGTGCCATGGAAGGTGGTGTTATTGAAATGATTTTCTAGAACAAAGCATTCAATAGACTATCCGTTGCAAGTGTCATAAGAGAGGGTGTGAAAACCCGATATCCTTTATTTATTCTTCACATATTTTTGACGAATTGGCTTCACTGTCCAATATTTTGCCTTGCCTGACTTTGCCCATTATCTGCTATTCTGGTATTCGCCCTGGCCCTGTTTGTATTCCCGCCTGGAGACGGGCTCTCTTTCCTCAGCATTATTTCCTACACTGAAAACTCAGTTACTGTTGACACTCCCTGTAGAGACTGGTGCCGTGAATCGGAATGAACGTGTGTCGATATGGGGTGGGAACGGAGAGCACATGAGTAAGTAGGCAGCGAAAACTCACTCGGGTCTGGAACAGGGTCGAGAGACTTCCACCAGACGGGCCAGGAAAATCCCCATGATGCCAGACCACTAGACAGTTTTTCCAGAAGTCCCGGGCTCGGGAGTCCCAGCCCAATATCATTACAAGTGAAGGTGACCCCACCGGCATAGTGATCCAAACACTGCAGAAAGGAGGTCCCTCCTGTATGGAAAGTTTCTCTCTCTCTCTCTCTCTCTCTCTCTAATTCAAAGCAAGAGGGAAACTTACACCAGGACCCATAGCCCTGAGGGTCCAGTCCTCCTCTGGGGGGACAGAACAGCCCTCTAGACACTAGTCATTTAACCTTGTCCACTCACAAAGATGGGTGGCCTTGGAATTATTCTCCCTGTCTCTCCATTATCATCTACTCTTTTTTCCTTCTTGGCTGACCCTTTGCATCCTCATCTGAGCGATGAAATAAGAACAGAAATCAAAAGAATCTCATCATGAACAATAACAACCCATTCTAGAGAATCTGCTATCTGTCAAACTCTGAGCCAAGCTCCCCCAATGCTATAGATCCTGGAAACCCAACTTGTTGGTATTGATATTCATGTCCACCCTCCAGCTCAGGAAACTGAGGCTTAAACAAGTGAAATCACTTGCCTAAGGTCACAAGCAATGACAGAACTCAAGCCTGTTTGATGTCGGAGCCACAGGTTTTGGTTGCCATCTGTCCTGAAGAATGACCAGATCTACTGTTTCCTTTGAAAAGGCATTCCTAGTCCCAGTGGGGTTTGTCTGACAAGACCAAACCTGTTTTAACTGCCCCAAAGAGAGCCCACTTTACCTTTGTGGATGTTGAAACAACTGTCTGAAACCCATGACACGATGTATAGATGTTCTTGCATAGTAAATTACCAACTAGCCAAACTCAAACTCACTCACAACCATCAAGTTGATTCCAACTCATAGTAACTCTGGGCAGAGGACAATTATCCCTGTGGGTTTCTGAGACTGCAAATGGGAGTGGAACGCCTCCTGCTTCTCCTGTGGTGGTCCCAGTAGTTCCTAACCGCTGGCTCTTCAGTTAGCACACACCCAGGATGCCATCAGGACTCCAATGAATGGGCAGGACAAGCATTGCTTCCACAGCCCAGTTCTGTCTCTTCATAGCTGTGTGACCTCAGGAGATTTACTCTGCCTCTCTGAGCTTCAACAAAACATGGATAAAAATAACTGCTTAAAGGGTATTAAATGAGCTGCCCTTTGTGTGTTCAACAGACATAGCCTCAGAGACACATAGTAAGCTCATGAATAAATTTGTTCCCTTCCTCTACCACTATCCTATTGAAAGACCTCTGGTCCACTGGTCAATTATTTGCTGAACAGAATAAACATAAAGCCTGGTTGCTTCTTTAGTGAGCATTCAAACTCCAGGATGCAAACCAATTCTGAAAAGAAATCATGGCAATCTATGTATATATATGCTAAGTACAGTATTCCTCTGCATGTATCAAGACTACTTTACACACACACACACACACAAATTGAATCCTGATGCAAGGCTATCTCCCTCTATTCAAACATGTGTCCAACACTTGTTCAGATAATAGTTATCTATTCTCCTGCCGCTTAATTTGCACAATGGAAAACATGAGGATTTTATAGAGATAAGGCACCCAAGAGAATCTAGGATACTGGTAGCTAAGGGTTTGGTGATAGAGGATTTGGGGGATTACAAATGCGGAAGACAGCAGACAAGGTCTCCTCTGTTTTCGCCATTTAGTTGGCTCCAAGGGAGGGGGAGCCCAGCTTGCTTCTTGTAGCACCAAATTTCACGTTGCTTTTTATGAGCAAAGGGTCCATTTCTACATTGCACCTCTGGATTTAAAAGAGGAAATTTAAACCTCAGAATAATGTTTTTTGCTGAACAAAATGTATGCCAAACTAAGCTCTGACTTCTGGCTTTCTGAGTCCCAGCCTCCAAAGTTTTCTCAGGTTTCCAGTCCTAGGCCGAGCTCCCTGGCTCCTGCCATTTCCTCCTGTTGGCCAGTTCGGTGGAGGACACTTGCTGGGCTCGGGGATGCCCTCCGGCTCCAGAGAGGTGCTTGAAATGCATCTATCCATTTGGGACTGATTTAGAGAAAGCATCAGCATGCCTCCCTTGTCATTATGGAGAAAATGACTCTAGCAAGAATTATGTTTTTTCTTTTAATTCACACAAAACAGCAATAAGTCTAGGCCTCATAAATGACCATTTGAAGGCAAGGGCACGTTTGAAACTCAATAATGAAGCACGTTCACATTATTAACCTCACCTGCCCACTCAGTTTCCCAGCGTTTCGGACAGCAGTCCAGCTTCTCACCTTCTCCCTTGAATGGATGAAATGAGGCTCTTTGGCCCATAAACTTTAAAATGCCATCCATCACCAGCGAACAAACAGGTTATTCTTGGACCACTACTGGTTCTGGCAGGGTCCTTGGGTCTATGCAGACGGTGATAAATGAGAATTAAATGATTCAGTGCTGCATACTATGGCCAATACACAGGCTGTCATCCTAAAAGTCCCCCACCAATATCAGCTCACTCCACCTTTGAAACATTACGGAACTTACAAGTCTAAATTAAGCCAAGTTACTTTGGTGGTGTTAGTGGGAGGGGGAGGGGTGTCAAACTTTCACACTGTTATTATAGACAGGACTGTGTGCCACCTATTTCCTTCCATCTGTACCTTTTGACATCTTTTTTTAAGCATATGTTGAGGTTAGCTGCTCTTTTTTTAGTACATGTTATGAAATAAGATACATACTTATTCTCAGCCTCAGGTATCTTCCTGCCAAAAGACTTGAGCAACACAAACCAAATAAGACTATTTTCTTTATCCAACATACCGTTTAGCCTCTTACATACACTCTTACTGTACATGCATAAAGCTAGCTCGCTCCTAAAGCTCCCTGCCAGTCAGCTGAATTCAGAGTGAGATTTTCCTTCCCATACTGCGACTAACAAACAATATTAACTAACTGGACTCTTCAAAGACTCAAGAAGAAGGGAAAACAACGCCAAAATGTAAGATAACTCAATGCGCTTTCTGTCTTCTCTCTTCTTTGTCCCGGCTTTAATTAAACAAACAGACCGTCTGGAATCAGACACAATCGAGTGTTCCAGCCTGGCCCTTTCCTTTAATGCGATCTTGGCAAGCTAGCCCATGTCGCCAGGTCTCAGTGGATATGAGTCCGAATTGACTCAATGGCAGTGAGAAGGCCTGGTTCCTCATCTATAGACGACGGTTAACCATCTGCAAAGGATTGTTGTGAAGATTGAATGAAAGAATGCAGGTTTGGATATGAAACCAAAAGAGCACAGTATTGATAAACATCTGTTGCTTACAAAGGTAGGTTGCTAATGCTATCGGGTGCTAAATATTAGGACATCAGCCTCCAGTCTAGCCGGGTACATGGTAGTCTGGAGTGCTTTGAAATGCTGGGACTGTCAGGAGTTTGCCCAACTAAGTACAAGAAGACATACAAGTGGAGAAATGCTTGGCCAGTTATTTAGACTAAATTTTACCAAGTCAATTAATTACACATGCTTGAGAAATAATAACGGTGATAAAGCAGGCCCCATCACCTGGAGCCCAGCAGAGCTCCCTGTCACTTCTCCCTGAGCCTTCTAGTTCGGATCTTCCAGCGAAGGCCTCTGCTGACTAAGTGAGTCCAATGGCCAGAATCTCCACATCTCTGTTTAGAGAGGATTTCTGGAAGGGCTCCTCCAGTGCAGATCTCTCCAACTGTTACACAGTATCAAAAACCACAAGTGAAGAACCTGCGCTCCTTCTGAACCTAATCAATACTTTTCTGGGGGGCGGGGGTAAAGAAAACATTCTCTCCCCTGGACTTCCAGCTGATCTTTCCCTTTTCCCTCGTTTGCATTCAAAAGATTTCCTCATTTGCCTTCAAAAGGGCAGGAGTCTAACATCTATCTGTTTATCAGACAGACAGTCTCCACCTTCAGAGAAAGGCATTATTTCCTCTGGGGGAGGGAGCAGAGAAAGGGAGGGGAGGGGAGAGGGCGCAGATCAGAATGTTATTTGGCCAGGATATGCAAGAGCCCAACTGCATAGCCAGCCTTTGTAAATAGTAATATTGTTAAACACGGGGGGAAAATTTTTTTTTCACATGGAATTCCAAGTACATTTAAATCTTATTAGGTCAGGGTAATTTCCTCTGAAAAATAACCTACTCTCCTTATAGAGAGAAGAGAAATAACCAAAGAAAGATTACTCCCGCCCTATGGGGCTGCATTTGTAAATCTACCATAAGTCCAAATTTAGCCTTCAAGCTTCCTTCCAATAGGTTCTGCAGTGAAAAATCATTCATTAGCACAAAGTCAAAAGAGACCCTCTCTCATCAATCTTTTGCATTTAAGCAGCAACTATTTATCATCTCAGCAAATGCAATATATTTCTACTTCAGTTTCAGTTGACTCCCTTCATCTTCTGAATCTGATAATCATTTAATCCAGACCTTCACCGTCATCCATGTCTCATTTCTTCAACATTGACCTCGTCCCTTGTCCTGAAAAGGTTTGGGCGGTTTAAACCCAGAAGGCTTGGCTTTCACCTAAACGGAGAAGGATCCCTTCTCCAGTTCCATACAGAAAGCAGATCTGGTAACAAGTGGCCATCCATCACTCTTAGGGGCTTTGCCTGGGACGGCCTTCATGCATCTCCAGCAGTGTTTCATGATGTGCCCCTTTCTAATCAAGATTTCCCAAAAGTTATTGACTTGTAAAACACTTTGAAACAAAAGAAAAGAAAGAGCTCCTTTTTGGAGAGCTATGTTTCATCTCAAATTTTTTTATTCATATAACTTAATCTCCCCCATGAGGTCAGTTATTAGACTATTAAATAAAATAAATGGAAAGGATTTGTTTTGTTTTGTTTTATCTAGCCGGCCGGTGCCAGGGTTAACTAAACTGGAAGCCAAGTGGCACTTTCTCAGGACAGCCTTATCTTTTCTGACAACTTCCAGTTCAGAAATAAATATTGGATTGGAGAGTGAAGGGTCTAACAGGCTAAGGACTAAAAAAAAAAAAAAAATCCTGTCTTAGATTTTGTCTTTTCTGGTTATCACTTCTTTTCCCTTTGTTACTTCCCTTATCTGTGACCCTTATATCGCAATGTTATCTCATCATTTTCCTGCTGGGCTCAAGTGATCGAACCCAGGCAGAAAGTCTGCCTGTCCCTATTGATTCCATGGCAGTAGCCCTTGCTGGGGACATTGCAGACTGTAATTCTCACTGAGCCAAGGTCAGACACAGTCCATCTTCAGTTCACTTTTGTGTCTGTGACATCAGAGATAAGAGTTCCCAGCCTGGTGAAACGGTATGTGCTAAGGCACAGAAAACTCAACTTATCCAACTGAATTCAACCCCTAAGCTACCGCTGTATACCGCCTAGAGGCTGCTGTGGAAGGAATGAAGGCAATTTCTAAGGTCTGGTTTTATTATTACATGTGGTGGATTTCAACTTGCATGAGGGTGCAGTTAGTTGCTCTCCTATTACTTGATCTGCACACTTACCAAGCAGACACACATTATGCAAGGGTTGTCCGTGATAAACGGGATCTGAAGAACTTCGCCTTCATTTTCACATTTTGCAACAGAACCTGAAGTGGGGGGAGGGAGAGGAGCACACAGACAAACTATTTCAAACTGAGGCAGTACTACCACTAAAGTTTTTCATTTTACACTGGTCCTCTTGAAACTGGTACACTAAACGTCAAAGTCTTTGGAGTTTTAACATTATCAAACACCAAAAGATGTTTTTACCGACAAATATAGTTCTGTCCGTATGTTACATAGAGAAAGGTAATTGGTTTTCGTTTTGTTCTTTTTTTCTGTTTTTCCCCTTCTTGGTGATTTAAGTACAATTCCAAATATTTCACTAGATCTTCAATCATATTTCTCCTTTATATAAATATAGGAAACGCACACAGGAAACGCACATCTTTTCTGCTGAGTAATCAAAATTTGTCATTAGGATAGAGCTGAGATTGGTGGTATCAATGAACAGGGCCTTGCTATGGATCTGCCTTAAACTGTCTTGGGTTGAAATCACTTTTGGAAACCCTATGCTCTTCTCTAAGAAATCGACTCAATATTTTCTTTTCTGCACCAGGTGTCAGTAAAGTGTGGACTTCAGCATAGCAGCTGAGGTCTTCACCTGCCTGAGAACATATAATTATTATAACCTGCGATTATTACCCTTTTAAAATGCAATTGTTCCTTTAAATTCACGCTCTGGCAACGGGTGCTTTAAAAAAGCACTCTTTGCTCAGCGGCTGATATTGGAACCGTAGAGAGGGCAAGCAGGATTCATAAAACGGTGCACATCTATCTCCCCTTTAATAGTAATAGGTGGAGTAGAGATGAAAACAAGGGTTGACAAAAGATGTAAAAATAAACTTCCAAGTTGAATGTGAAAGAATTTCTATCATCACTACATGGATATCAACAGCCACTCAGTCCTCAACCTCAATACCGGCTCCCCGCCTGCCTTCGCATCCCCCTACCTCCCCTCCGGGACCACGCCGCATCCTCATCCGGCCAGCGTCGGGCAGGCGCCAAGGTGCGAGCTCCTCACCCTCCCACCCCGCGGGGCAAGCCCGAGCCACCTCTCCCGGGTACCAAGCCAGCACCCGGAGGACTGCTCCCTCCCGCGCCCTCCCATACCTGTCAAGAAGGAGGAAGCCAGAGACATGGGGACCCCGGAGCAATTGAGCAGCAGCAAGACGCAGCAGGTAATCCCGGGCGAGCGCCGGCGGGGACGCTCAGCCAGAGCCCTGCCGCCGGAGAACCAGAGCATCGTCACCTGGAGGGGATCCCGGGCGACTGCAGGTCCCGCGCCGCCGCCGCTGCTCGGCCGCCTCCGCTCGCAGTCCAGAAGGGCTCGCAGCCGGCGTGTTGGGAGACAGTCCGCGAAAGAGGGAGGCGGGCGCCTGGGCGCACGGGGGGGCGGGGGGTGTTGTAGACCAGGAAGAGCAGGGGGGGCGGGGGGAACAAGGGTGGGGGGCGCCTAGGGAGGAGGGGTCCTGAGTCCAAACGCCTCCAATGCGGCTTTTTTTTTTTTTTTTTAGGGAGTTGCTTGCTGCGCGGGAGTCGACGATCGCTCTACGCCGGGGAGGGGGCCCGGCGGAGGGGGGGTCGGGGCTGCGGGAGATCCACGGAGAGGAGCGGCGGCGCTGCGGACCTCGCACCGCCGCCGCCCGGGCTGCTGCTACTGCCCGGGCCGCCGCCGCCGCCGCCGCGTCCTGCGCTCCGGCACTCCCCACCCCCTGCCCGCCCCGCAGGCTCTCGGCCCGGCCGGCGCGCGCGCTCGCTCCTGCGCCCCAGCCCGAGCCCGGGGCGCACCCGCCGCCTCCCGCAACCCGCTGGGGGCGCCCGGGCGCTGGAAGGACTGCCGGCGCCCGCGCCCGCGCCCGCACCCAGCCGCTTCGGGGAAGACCGCGGTTCCCGGGGCGCCACGGGGACCCGGGAGACGCGTCTCCACCGCCCGGCGCGCGCAGCGCCACCTCCCTTTCCCCGGGGAGCCCCGCTCCCCCGCGGGTGCAGGCAGCCCGGCTCCCGGCAGGGGCTGCGTGCGGGGAGTGGACCGCCAACGTTGCGCGGCCCGCGTGGGGGGCTCTCTGGCCAGGAGCGACAGCGACTTCGGGAAGGAGCCGACAGGGGCGAGTGGCCTTAGCGATCACGGCCGTGTGCTTGTGTGTCTGAGTCCTGACGTTGAAGAGGACCGAAGCTGGGACGACACGCAAGGGCGATGAATAAACGCAGAGGCGAACGTTTTTCACCCTAAATAAATGGGGGCGCACTAGTGGCTCCACGACTCCTCCCTTCCAACCTCGGGGCCGCGGCCCGGGGTGCGGTTTAAGGAATCAATCCCCCGCGCCAGATCTCCGGCTGCGGCGGCTGCAAGCAGCACCGAGTTCGGGTGCAACCGCCGGCGCCTTTCGCGCCCCCGCAGCCCTGGGTGTCGGGGAGTCCACCCCGGGACCCCGAGGGCCTCCCGGCCTCCCGTGCAAGCCTGGCACCTCCGGCTGGGCGGAGGTAGCCGAGGGGGGTTTGTACAGGGTGGGGGTGGAAGCGAGGGGACTTTTGACAAGTGTGGGATCTGATGGCTGGCAGCGCTGGGGCAGCGCTCCCTGGGCCGGGCGCTGGCGGCCTGCTCTAGTCCTGGAGAAAGGAACCGGTACCGGCAAGACCAGGATCCCAGCTGTGAGCCAGGCCAGGGGATTCGAACCACAGGACAAACCCCAGACAAGACAAGCACGCTCCCTGCCCCCGCCCCCTGCCTACTGAAATGGACTTCACTGTCTCTTGGGCAAATGGGTTGTTTGTAGTAGCAAGGACTATACCTTTTCGAAATAACTTAGTCTGTTCGCTGACACTTTTAGTCTAGCTCCTTAGCCCCCCTCCCCGTTTTGGCTGTTTATTTGTTTTCATTTTTTCAAGTGGCTTGGAGACTTAATTACGACTACGTTGCCAACATCCCTGCACACTGAAGAGCCGATAGGAGCGCGTTGCTCTGACGTGGGAAAATGAGACAAGTCAGCGCTTTTGATAGGCTGGCGTGGTCCATTTTCCGCTCAAAACAGATTTTTTAATTTAAAACTTAAAAGGAAGAAAAATGATGTGTGAATGCCTCCCGCCCTCCCACCCCCGCCCCAAATAACACCACATTCAGTCAGCTTCCGGAAAGTCAACTTGAGTTTAATGTATTTACCGATCCTAAGGAAAGAGAACTTGCAAAAAATATATACTTATTTTTCCTAAACACAGTCTTTTCTCCAAATCCATATGATGGATTAAAACGTGTAAAACAAAATTAAATTAAAATGTTGCGTGTTGCAGTACTATCAGTGGAAACCACTGTCTCTTTTCTCCATAGATGAGGTTTTTAGATAAAAATATGCATTACAGCTCAGTTGAGGGAAAAGAACACAATGGGACAACCGAAGGCTCTTTCATTGGGGTAAGACCCTGCAGTTGAGTTGGATTGGCAAGTGTGATGAGATGCAGGACATTTGAAGAGTGCGGATCAGTTATTGTGGCTCTCTCTGGTCCTCCTTGGTTTGCTTGACAGAAGTTATCAGACCGGGATTCCATGGTGCTTAGAGGCTTATTGGCACATTTGAAACCACCAGGAACACAGTCTCCTCTGCCTGGAAGCTTGCAGATGGGCAAGGTGCACTTTGGCAAACCAGTCTCTTCTTCCTGTGTATGATCATCAGCTGCCACCCATGAATTCCCTGACTGCCTTCTCAGCAAAGAGGCACTACTTGAGAAAGGACAGCCTTCTCCTGCAAGGCCTTATCAGAGCTTTTCTGAGAGCCTCTACTAGGCTCTACTAGCACCAATCTACCAGCTGCCCCTTGGTCTCCTATCTCCACAAGGCTGGGCTATTCTGGGATGAATGAATACAGCAGCAGAAGATGCATGGTCTGCTTTTCCATTTAAACTAAATGATGTTGTCAAAGCCCAGGCCACGTGGACTGAAATTGAAAGGAGAGACAATGGGTGCTTGGCTCCCCTTAAGACACCTTTCAAGAGGAAAGAGGTAATGAGTCCCAAAGACCAATGAGAGAGGACTTCAAAAGTTTGGGGAGAAAATGGAATTAAAAGCTAATGAATGAACGCTGTAACTGGATTAATCATTACCCTTACCTGAGGGCTGTGGGTAATGGGGAGTGAATGGCAATGGGTACAAGAAGGAAGAAAATATTCCGAAGTTGATTGTGGTGAGAATTTCACAATGCTCCTTCATATGATTGAACTACTGAATTGTTTAATGTGTTAATTATAGCTCAATAAAACCACTCTTTTTAAAGATAGTGGAATTCTTCCAAGGACATTTTGCAGCCCCCTAGTGTTTAAAGGGACAGTCTCATATTTAGACGAATGCTGGGAACCCCACTGTTCCTCTTTAAAATCTAGAACCCCTTCAGACTAAAAGGTTCCGTAGTAAGCAAAGTCCTATGTATTCCTCAAAATTGCACTCCTGAATTCTCATGAAGAAATCAGCTAAAGATAAACTTTAGTAACATGGTTTCAAGTTCCAAAATGACTTGAATAGAAATTATATCAACCTAGCTTCCTACATATTAAATGAGAAAATAAATTTACTTCAAAAAAGGAAGCAGGGTGAAGAAATCACAATCCTAACTGCTAGGGAAGGGCCGGTGGTAGTCCCCATGTTTTGTTTTGTTTTCTGCTCTTTCACCTTATAAAGGGCACCTTCCTGCACATTTTCGATATGACATAGATGTGGAATTCTGCTACCACAAAGTCTAGCAAGGAAGAGAAAGTCTAGCCATTTAAAGGAAGATGCAGGTACCCATGGAGGCGGTGGCCCCAGAGCCTCACTTTGAAACAAGGAGGAGGTTTTCACGAGAGCATGTGAGCCCTGCTGATGGAGTGGTTATGAGTCGGGCTTCGGTCCATAAGGTCAACAGTTCGAAGCTACCAGCTGCTCTTTGGGAGAAAGACAGGGCTTTCTAGTCTTGTAAGCCCTGACAGTCTCAGAAACAAAGCAAAGGGGCAGTTCTACCTGTCCCTGCAGGGTCTCTATGAGTCAGCATCTCTCTCAGTGATGAGAGAAGGGCAATCTGGGAAGAGCAGGGCTTACAAAGAAATCAAGATGGCTTGGGGTAAGGGTTGGACTGTGAATTGCAGGGCCGGTGTTTCAAGCCTACTAGCCACTCCTCAGGAGAAAGAGAGCTATCTGCTACCATAAAGATTCACAGCCTCAGAAACCCTGAGTCAGAACTGACTGGCTGGCAATGAGTTTGGAATTGTTGTTGTTGTCATCTATTTTATTCCAACTCATAGCCACCCTCTGCAGGGTTTTAGAAACTACAAATCTTTAGAGAAGAAGATAACCTCATTTCTCGCCCGAAGAGGTGCTAGGGGGCTTGAACCTCCAACCTTGTAGTTACCAGCCCAACCGTTAGCTCACATAGCACCATCACCTTTGTAAAACAAATGGGAAGTGCTAGTTCAGTTGGCTCTAGCTTTGGCTTGAGCAGAAGCCTGGAGATAGTGAGGATACCTAGACAGCTCTTGAAGGACTCACTCCAGATTAACAACTGGGGTTTTACCATGGAGTAAACTTAATTCACTGCCATCAAGTCAATACCAACTATAGTGACCCCGTGGGACAGGGTAGGACATCCCCTGTGAGTCTCCAAGACTGTACCTCTTTATCAGAGGAGAAAGCTCCAGCTTTCTCCCCTGGAGCAACTGGTGGTTTCAAACTGCTGACCTTTCAGACTGCAGGCCAACTGGTAACCACTACTCCACCAGGGTTCCTCACCATGGAGTAGGTACCTCATTTTTCTTTGAAATAATCAGACTGCATCTTCTCAGAATGGAAAGTATTTCTATGGCCATGTTCAGCAATATGAATATAGCATTGATGGTTAGGTGGTAGACATCTCACCTTCCACGAAGGAAATGTAGGTTTAAGTCCAAGCCCCGTTCATACACATGTGCCACCCACCTGTCAGTGGAGGCTTGCGTGTTATGATGCCAAGCGGGGGTCAGCGGAGCTAGCAGATGGAGCTGGATCAAGAATAAAGGCGTGTTGATGTGCTTCTGAAAACAGTTACCGAAGACCCAACGGATCACAATGCGTGCAGAAACAGAAGGGGTCGGTGCCATGCCATCGTGCGTGTGGTTTCATGAGTCAGTAGGGAATGTGACAATAACCGTGATAGGACCAGAGTACAGAGTACAATTTTCACCTTCATCTCTTTGATAGGTTTGGGATGATGGAGTGGATACTACCCAGGAATCATTACTTCTCAACCCCATTAACAACGGCTCTATCGCTCCTCTGGGGATGAAAATAGAAGGGGGACTCTGAACTGTGTTTTGGAAAAACCCTGGAGAGGTTAGAGATATATCATAGAAGCCAACGGTGGGGAGGGAGAGGGGATTTCAGAAGTAAATGGTGGGGGTGGAAGCGGGCAGGGAGCACTGCACCTGACACTGATTGCACAACTGATCTTCAGGGTGATTCGACCATTTCGGGGAAGGGTGGGCTCTGGGGTGCATGTGGTGGTGATTGTGTCATTCCCCTTGATATGATTGAACAATTAAATTATTCAATTATACGACATGTAAATTATGTGCCAATAAAACTCTTGGGGAAAAAGAAAGGAGAAACCTGAGAAATAAAGAGGTCAGTGACTAGCCCAGGGTCACACCTCTCTGTAAGGGCAGAGCCGATTTCAACGGAACCTGGCTCCCTGATCACCATGCTTTTCATTACAAACAGCCTGCCTTCTTGCAGTATGAGTCATAAGAATTATAGCGAAGGACCACGGGATGTTTTAGATACGATGCAAATTATAGTTACAGAGTTAGAGCACTAGGTACTCAAGTATTTATTGAACTGAACTGGCACCAAGAATACAAGCTGTAATGCTGTAAAAAAGCAGACCATAACTTACCTCACCAGCGGGACAATGAATTTATTCTTAGGTCACTGGGCTAGCATGTTCAAGAACTGCACTCTCAGCGGCTCTCTGCTGCCGGTTGCTTTTCTTCTCTCCATCCTTCAGAAAGGAGCAGCTACCCCCTGAGGCTGCCGAGGAATCCTCTAGATTCTGCTTGTGAGCTCTAATGTCATTTCAAAAGGTCAGAGGTTTTGGAAAACAACTCTGGTTACACGGGAGTGACAGGGCAACGGCCAAAGCATCCTTTCCATAATATCGGTCTAATGTACTTGAGTGACCACTTTCAAAACCAGGCTCTTCACAGCCATGAGTCTGATCTTTCCCCACTTGCTCATATTGGTCGATTGTTTGTTGCTAAGAGGTCCTTCTCTTATGAGTGCGCATGCCGAACTCGACAGCAACTGGGGTGTTTTTGGTCCCGATACAGATTTGACTCGGTTCTGAAAAAGACGCTTTTAAGAAATTTCTTCATGAAAATGATGGGATCAAATCAGTGCAAACACAGTTACATCAAGTGTTTCACTCAAATAACAAAATCACTGGTTTCTCTGTTGCTGTCGCTGTTTACATTTTGATAGACAAACTACCTAGCTTCACTCTTTCCCTGGCCCTCAATCATCCGATCCTGTGCTTCAACAGTCAAGATGCAGCTGGGTAAGCCAGGCCCGCTTCAAGGGTGACTTGTGCATTTAAATGGGTGTGAATAACCAGGTGGGAGAGTCCTGGGTTCTTTATAACCAAAACAAAAGCCACTGTTTCTCAAACGTTTAACCTCTTTTTCTATCAAAATATTAAAAATATTTCAAGGTGCTGATTCATCATCAAGGATTCATGGAAAAGAATGTATCAGTTTGAGATCCGAAGTTATGGAGAGAAATTTAACTCCGTTGATAGGTAAACCCCAGCGCTCTTGGAGAAAGGCCTTGAAGAAAAGGGTTAATCCCCCAAGCAATTTTGCCTAATCATCAGCTTCCCTGGTTCCAGGGTTGTGACCCTATCTGTTTGCCTGCAGTCAGGGGCAGGTGGAAAGAATGTAGTGACCAACTCAGGCAGCAAAATATTAAGTTAATACCTTGTTCTCAAGGAGCTCTGCTGGTGTAGTGGTTACATGTTGGGCTGTGATCAGAAAGGCCGGCAATCGGAAACCACCAGCGGCTCCTGGGTTGAAAGACTGGGCTTTACACTCCCTTAAGTAGTTCCCGTCTTCGAAAATCAGAGGGGCAAAGGCAGTTCTGCTATGCCTAATAGGATCACCAGGAGTCGGAATCGATCCTAAGTCAGTGAGTTAGCCTGTTCTTAGGAAGGAAGGTTTTACGTTCTTAGGAAGGAAGGTTTTACTAGATCTTCTAGAATATTTCCCATCAGTCTCATTTAGAGTAAGCAGAGGGTAGAAAAATCACCATTCTCTCAGAATAGTTATGTCCCAAAGTATCTCTAGATTAGGCAGGAAAAGAGAAAGTTCAATATTACTTATCTAAGGCTATATATTCAAACCACACCAAACTCACTACCATCGAGCCAATGTTGACTCATAGTGATCCTACACAACAGAGTAGAACCGGCTCTTTGGATTTCCAAGACTTGAAATCTTTATTAGAGGAGGCAACCTCATCTTTCTTCCACAGAGTGAGCAGTGGGTTTGAACCACTGACCTTTGGTTAGCAACTCAATGCATTACCCACTATGCCAGCAGAGCTCCCAAGATGTATACCACCAGGATGCTATTTAACATCAATGGAGATGGTAAAGACTCCTGGCAGTCCCCCAGTATCCATTCTTCCTCAATATGGAGCCTCCAGTTTGTGCCTTTTCTGTTTTTGAAATCATTTTATTAGGTGCTCATACAACTCTTATCATAATCCATGCATACATCCATTGTGTCGAGCACATTTGTACATTTTTTGCCACCATCATTCTCAAAACATTTTATTTCTGCTTGAACCCTTGGTATCAGCTCCTCATTTTTACCCCTCTCTCCCTACTCCACCTCCCTCACAAACCCTTGATAATTTATAAATTATTATTATTTGGTCATGTCTTAACACTGTCCAGTGTCTCCCTTCACCCACTTTTCTGTTGTCCATCCCCCAGGGAAAGGGTTATATGTAGGTCCTTGTGATCGGTTCCCCCTTTCTCCCTCACCTTCCCTCTACCCTCCTGGCATCACTACTCTCACCACTGGTCCTGAAGGGATCATCTGTCCTGGATTCCCTGTGTTTCCAGTTCCTATCTGTAGCAGTGTTCATCCTCTGGTCTAGCTGGATTTGTAAGGTAGAATTGGGATCATGATAGTGGGGGGGGGGGGGGAGGAAGCATTTAAGAACTGGAGGAAAGCTCTATGTTTCATTGTTGCTACACTGCACCCTGAATGACTCATATCCTTCCCTGACCCTTCTGTAAGGGGATGTCCAGTTGCCTACAGATGGGCTTTGGGTCCCCACTCCAAACTCCCCCTCATTCCCAATGATAAGATTTTTTTAAATTTTTGTTGCCTGATACCGGATACCATTGACACCTCAAGATGACACAGACTGGTGTGCTTCTTCCATGTGGGCTTTGTTGCTTCTCAGCAAGATGGCCACTTGTTTACCTTCAAGCCTTTAAGACCCCAGATGGTATATCTTTTGATAGCCCAGCACCATCAGTTTTCTTCGCCACATTTGCTTATGCACCCGCTTTGTCCTCAGTGATCATGTTGGGAAGGTGAGAATCATGGCATGCCAGTTTAATAGAACAAAGTGTTCCTGCATTGAGGGAGTACTTGAGTAGAGGCCCAATATTCATCTGCTACCTTAATACTAAACCTATAAATGTATGTACATAGATCTATTTCTCCATCATCATATATAAATACATTTGTGTATGTACATGCCTATATTTAGACCTCTATAAATGCCCTTTGCCTCCTAGGTCTTGTCATGCAACTTTCAGAAATAGAGTAATAGAAGACTCTCTTGCAGGTAAAAGAGTCACCCATGACTGGGACTCACTCCCTCTCTGGTGGCTGGAATTGTTGTTGGCTGCCACCAAGTCAGCACCCTCCTCTGGAAGAGCCCCTGTGTTAACATCTCCACAAGATTTTCCTTGGTGCAATCTTTACATAAGCAGTTGAGCCGGCTTTTCTTCACTAAACTGCTGGGTGGGTTTGAACAGCTAACCTTTAGGTTCATAGCTCATCGCAACAACCAGTGTGCTACTCAGACTCCCTGGAGACAGGGAGTTCTTGCCTAACCCTCTGAACTCTGTTGTTGAGTACATGGTGGCTTTGGGATTGCAGTCTTATCCACCCTCAATCAAAGACCGCTTTCCTCTTTAGGCGGAACCCTTTTATATGCTGACCTGATATGCTAGCTTACAAGGCGGGCAAGCTGTTGGAAACTTGAAGCAATTTCTCCAGGTTATCTTCCTAGATGCTTGTGGATGCAGATGATATACAATCAATTTACGGGCTGTGAAACCAAAGGCAGTGCATCGACTTTCTAGGCTGCATTGATTGGAGGGCATAAATATTTATTTAGGGAAATCTTAAGACAAACGACGGTGACGAATCTGACCACTCTCCGCTTTACAGGGTAGCATCAGATCTCTCTGTGCTTACAGAAAATGACCAGTTTCTCCCCGGTTTCCCCTCAATCACTTCCCAAGACCATCTCTTTCAACACGAGTTCTGAGCAGCTCTGCACGCCACCGGCTTCGCTTTCCTCCTCTCGGAATTAGTCATCAAAGGCATGAATAACGCCAGAATCTCTCCCCAAGACTAACTTGATCAAATGTAGCCCATCCATCATTTACGTAGCTTGCTACTGATTGGTTATTTGCCATCATGGAATGAATTGAAGCTCATGTCACTCGTCTGAGAAATCCTTCAAAGGGGATCCTTTGGAGCGAATCTGAAGACAATAAAATGAGTCCTCGTGGTGACATTTACCATTCTAATGGGTTGAGGCAGATGAATTAATTTTGTGAGCCTCGGTTTTCCCATCTGTGTATGAGGGGTAAACGACATCACTTCTGTCTGATGTCTGTAAATTAGAGGGTTTTAGAGATGAGAGTCCCCTCTGGAACCATCAAAAATCCAGTGCCTCCTTGATACAAACGACTCAGCAAAGGCTCAAACAAATTAAGTAACTTGCCCAAAGCTGGGCTGGACATAAGTTCTTGTTTTGTTTTATTTTTTTTTTCCAGAGCAGCAAACACCTTCTTTGGGAAATAGTCCTCAACCCTGTGGTTTTCCTGGGGTCTGCCAATCATTATACAGCCTGTACTAGTTTCCTTCGGCTGTCATCACGATGTACCACAAACTGGGTGGCTTAAAACAACAGAAATTTATTCTCTCGCAGTTCTGAACCCTAGAAATCCAAAATGAGGGTTTTGGCAGGACCACACTGCCTTCAAAACTTTTAGGGGAGGGACTCCCATACCTCCTCCAGCTACTGGTAGTATAAAGTATTCCTTGAATTCTTGAAGCATTAACTCCAATCTATGCCTCCGTTTCCATGTGACCACTGTTTTCCCCTCTCTCTATCCAGGTCTCTTTGCCTATTCCTGTATGGACATGAATCATATCAGATTAGGGTCCACTCGGGGTGATCTCAGGTTAATATTACATTGCCAAAAAATAAATACAATTTCCCAAATAAGGTCACAGAGTCAGTTCCATGAATTAGAATTTCACCTTATCCTTGGGGGGGGGGGGACATACCAATCAAACCATAATATCCCCCATCTCATACGCTTCAAGCAACCAGGGAGATCCTTCGGCCCCCACTGGGCCTGCCATGATATCTAATTCCTCAGGCCACATCCATTCATCCATTGGTTCAGCATTGGAAACATGATCTCTTGATTTTCAAACTTGAGCTTCAGGAAAACATCGTTTGCTTTCTGACTAATGCCAAGTTGGAAGAGGCAAGCCAAGTACCGTCCCTAGTCTGAAGACTTGGGGCTATGGACGAATGAAACCTGTCTCCCCAGGAAAGTTGAGCTGAAAAAAAAATCATGACCCATATAGGGAAAGCTCCGGCAAGAACAGGGACTTCTGACTCCCACCCCGGTGATCTTTCAAGAGAGAAAGACAAGGAATTATTTTAAATTATTTATCCAGTTTCCTTTAAAAGCGAATGTCCCAAATGAGCACCTACTGGTTTTGTGACCTTGTGCAAGTTACTCAAACTCTCCATCTCTAAGCCACAATGTCTTCGTCTGTAACTTAGAGACGCCAGTGCCCAAGTCATCATAAAACCGGTGAAGACTAATAAGATAATGGGTATAAGCACTTAGCACTGGGGCTGCCATGACTCATCAACAGACTGGACATGCAAATCGCCCAGAGGCACTTCAAAAGAACGGCCTGGAGATTGAGTCCTTGTCGCCACGGGGTCGCCATGGGCCAGGGTAGACTTCACAGCTATTGATGTAGCACAGGTGATGTAGACTGAATTCTGCACCCCCACCCCCACCCCCACACTCCCCAAGTCTACGCTACCAATCCGAACCCTTACATCTGTGGTTGTGATCCCATTTGGGAATTGGTTTTCCTTACTTGGTTATTGTGGCAGTGTTCATGTAGATACTCGACATTAATGTTGAGTTGTGAGATATAAGAAGAGTGGATAAGCAGGCAAGCAGAGATGGGGAGGATAAATGCCAGGTTATGTGGAAATGATTAAAGAACCCAAAAAAAACAAGCTGAAAAGAGACCAGAACTTTCCCCTAGAGCCTACAGAAAGAGAAACATCTTCCCTGAGAGCTGGCACCCTGCATTTAAACTCGCAGCCTCCTAAACTGTGAGAAAACGCATTTCTGTTGGTTAAAGCCGTCTTACAGTGGCATTTCTGTTACAGCACAACCAGAGCACTAAGACTCCAGAGCTACTATCAGTCATTACAATACTAGAGCATCAACAGAGCTGACATGGACGTGCCTGAGCATCGGTCAAAAGCAATGCCCCAACTGAAAGGTGAAGGCTGAATGGAGAGCACTTCAGGTGTCGGAGAGAGCTGGCACTGCAGGAAAGCTAGGACAGACTCACCTTCCCTGGGCCTCTCACAGATCACAAGACGTAGATGTCCGCCTCCAGTTTCCCCACTCTGGAGCCTGCCCTTATCAGAACCTGTGGCAGGGGTTGCTGGCAAACCTAGCAATCAGACGTAAGCAAAGCAAGGCAGTAAGTCCACCTTCACTGAAAAAAGTAGCCTGTGCTTCGTAAATACTTTGTGCCCACTGAAGTGACCTTTTTCTCCACTCTGCTGATTCGACACCCTTGACTTTCGAAAACACATAGGTTTCCATTTCTATTGACTCACTTTAAGATAAATCGATCTATCTACCATTATATTATATGTATATTTGTAAAGCATTGCTATATGATCATAGTAAACTTAATTAAGCAGAAATATACAAATAGGAATTGATTGTTTCTCAGCCGATCCTCCATCTAGGTCCCTACAACTCTCAAGGGACTGTGTCTATCTCTCTAGCTCTGCTCCGGGAAATGTTGTGCTCTTTGATTCCTACACCTTAAAATGACATTTTGGGCATCCTTAAGGAACTCAAGCCATGTTTCTCTGAAATAATCTTTGAGTTTGGGGGTAAAAACAAAGTCAGAAAGCACAAGATCGGGGCTGCAGGAGGAATGGGGCAAAGTCTCCCGAGAAATTCTCGTAGGGTCGTCCTGCTGCCGTCAAAGGAAGGGGAGAACCACTGTGCTGACGCAGAAGCTCCTCAGCACAGCATCCGTTCCTTTGTTCTTTCTCACAGCACACTTTTTTTATTTAATCATTTTATTGGAAGAGGCTCTTACAGATCTTATAACAATCCATCGTTCAGTTGTATTAAGCACACTTGTGTCTATGTTGCCATCAACATTTCCAAAACAATTTCTTTCTACTTGAGCCTTTGGTTATCAGCTCTTTTTCGCCCCCCACCTTCCCCCACACTCCCACCCTTGTGAATCTTTGATCAATTATATATTATTATTGTTACTTTGTGTTTCTTATACTGTCTGTTGTCTCCCTTCACCCACCTTTCTGTTGTTCGTTCTCTGGAGGGAGGCTATATATCCAACCTTGTGATGGGTTCCACCTTTCTCCCTCTTCCCGCTACCACACCCCCACCATCCCCCTACCCTTGTGATATCGCTATTCCCACTATTGTTCCTAAGGGTTCAATCTGTCCTGAATTCCATGTGTGGAGAGCTCTTATCTGTGTCAAGGTGTGTACTCGGTCTAGCTGGATTTGTAAAGTAGAACTAGGTCATGGTGGTGGGGGCAGGGAAGCGGTGGGGAGGAAGCATTCAGGAACTAGAGGAATTATGTGTGTTTCCTGGGTGCTACACTGAACCCTGATTGAATCGTCCCTTCCTTGTAACCCCTCTGTGGGGGGAAGTCCCATTGTCTACAGATGGGTTTTGGGTCTCCACTCCAACCCCCCTCGTTCATATGGATATAATTGTTTGTTTTGGATCTTTTAATACTTGATACCTGCTCCAGTCGACACCTCATGATCACACAGGCTGGTGTGCTTCTTCCATGTGGGCTTATTTGCTTCCCTGCTAGATGGCTGCTTGTTTAACGTCAAGCCTTTAAGACCCCAGACGCTGCATCTTTTGATAGCCGGGCATCACCACCACCACCACCACCACCGCTTTATTTTTAAGTCATTTTCTCATCAATGTGGTTTTCTTGAAACTTCTTCCTAACCATGAATGCCCATTATTACCCTCTGTTCTTTAAGAAAAGCCATCAACAGTACCCATTGCAATCCACAAAAACAGTTGTCATAACATGAACGGACCTGGCTTGAATTTAACTGATCTTTTAGGTCCCCTTGTAATTCATGCTTTTGATTGGATTTCTATTTAAAGGCACTTCCCAGAAGCCTGTATTGCTGAGAAAATTTGTCAGCAGCCATCCACTGATCATAGAAACCCGTGTAAGGCCTTTTTATTTGGAATAAGCCTGTATGTGCATGAACTGAAATCTTAGTAGCAATATGTTTACACTTACCCTCCTGTGCATGCATGTGCATGTGTGTGTGTGTGTGTGTGTGTGTGTGTGTGTGTGTGTGAGAGAGAGAGAGAGAGAGAGAGAGAGAATAGGACACACACACACACACACACACACACACTGCCTTTACTGCCCCTACTGAATAGTATATTGTGGCAGGGTTGGCGAAGGGTGGGGGTGGTTGGGAGAGGAGTTACTATATTAAAAAGAAGACTGAATTGCATTGCATGTCCCATCATCCATGAGGTTTTTGATGGAAATAATTGCTGGGCATTAGTTATTGTACTAACAGATACTATTAAGTGGAATCCACACAAAACAAGCAAATGGCCATCTATTTGTGCGCTGCTTTATGGTTTGTTGCTCTAAGTAGCTCGCCCTGTGGGCATCGTAATAGGTGATGGCTCCGTGACACATGAGGGCGTGAGAGGTTTTACCCTTCGACACATGGAGGCCATGATAGGTACCTACGTGGTGAGCCCCAGACCTGAGTGCGATGAAAGGGCCTTGTTCATTTTGAAGGGCCCCCTGGGTCTGCTGCTCTCCTCTTCCATATTGCCAGTTCCCTGGAGGGTCGAAGAAAGGGCTCGACAACACTTGAAACAGTAAGCATTTTAATTTTTAAAATAAGTTTTTAAGTTAGAATTGTCATTTAGCACCCATAGAGGTGAGAAATAATTCTCACGGCATAAAAATCACTCACTGATTGACAAGAACATTCCTTCAGATAAATATATTCCTACCTGGTGAAGAAATGGAATATTCTGATAAATTCTGATAAATAAGGAAGTATTATAGATGGACTATATGGCTTAATGATTCTTGAACCATCCAACTCAAAAACTCTGACTCACTGCCATAGAGTTGATTCCAACGCACGGTGACCCTTCAGAGCAAGGCAGACGTGTCCCTGTGGCTTTCCAAGACTAACTCTTTACACAGCAGAAACTCTGGTTTTGAAATCTTAGCAAACGGGCGTGGGACTGGCCAGTGTGTTCCTCTATTGGACACAGGGCACTAACGACAATTTTGACCAAGGGGCTGGCTGCTCCTCTAAAGACTTACTGTCGCAGCCACCCTACAGACACAGTTCCCTTCTGTCCTGTAGGTTCAGTGTGAGTTGAAATCAGCCAGTCGGCAGTAGGCTTGGTTTGAGGTTTTAATATCACTTGGAAATCACAATGTGAACTGCAGACCAGCAACTCCTGCATCTCCTGGGAGTTTACTTCAAGTGCACAGTCGCAGGCCATATCCCAGGCCCATGAATCCGAATGTGCACAATGAGGCCCACAGTCATTGGTGAGCGCATTAGACCTTCAGAGCCATGTTTGTGCCTCCAGCCCAGGGGGATGTCAATACAGCATGAAGGTGTGAAAGTTGACAAATCAATCAAGAGAGTTGATTTAGTGCCAACCAGGCCAGGCACCTTGCTTTGTATCTTAGTATGGACTCTTCCTTCATCCCATCTCTACTAGACGAATAGAAATAATTTAATTCACAAATGAAGAATTAGTCCTGCTGAATACAAGAACCGGATCCACTTAGATAACATGTCTGCCCTAACATTTTTTTGTTTGTTGAAGTGTCCCACTTGCCAAACTGATTACTCAAGGTAAGCAGCATTTACCCTGACACCATGCATCCTGTCTGGCCTGCCTTTGTCCTCGGGAAAGAGAAAATAAATCACTAAAATCAGGGAATGGGTTAGGGCCTGAACCCCTCTGTACGCAGTTCCTTATCGTACGGTGAAATGAGGATAATCGTGCTGACGATATGTTACTTTCTTGTGGATTAAATGAACATGTGATCCACACCAAACCGCTAACTCGGGCCCTGACAAGGCGTGATGATGTCACTCTGACCTTTCCACGGTCCTACGTTGGAGCTTTTATTTTTTCATTTTTAATTATCATTTTATTGTTTAAGTCCCTGCTCCTCCACAAGCCAGCGTGTTTCTGAACTACTCTTGTCTAGGACAGACGCGTTCAAAACGTCCATGAGGAGGGGACCACAGATGCTGCCCACAGCCAGGTGGGCGTGCGGCCTGCTCTGCCTCACATGCCCTGTAGGTGGCAGCAGTGGGGCCGCCGGGCTCGCGCAGCGCAGGGACCCAGCGCTGCCACTGCCACCGCAGAGGCATCCGCTGCAAGGAGCATCTAGGTAGACGCCTTGGCCATCTGCCTGAACCTGCAAACTTTGTAAACCCCACCCCACCCCCACCCCACCCTCTGCAAGATGTCTTTTTCCTTCCAGCCGAACTACCTTGTCTATGTGTATGGTTTTTCTCTTAAGCTAAGTCTGAATTTAGTTCGAAACAGGAGCCAGTCGTCATCTCCTAAACCAATTCTGTTTGATAAATAGCTACATACTGTAGAATACTCTCCAGAGAGCTCACCTTCCTGCTCCTGGCCATGCTAGGGCCTGTCTACTCCCTACCTCAGCTCAAAGTAAGGGCACAAAAAAAGAAGACAAATAATTGTCCTTGTAAACGTACATATCATGTACACCACGCACAGTTTTAAGCACCTTTTGTATCTTCCTTGTGCAGTCTTTAAAATCAGGCTGTCCAGTAAAGGCTTTACACAGCACAGAAAAGTATTCCCTTACAGTTCATGAGGCTAGAAGTACAAACTTGAAATATGGTGCCGGGGGGTGTCCTTCTTTGTCTATCGGCTTCTCAGCAGCTGCCCAGGCTCATTGACAAACTCCTCCATCATTTGTCGTATTTTACCCCTTATGTGTGTCTCTGTTTCTATTTTGGTCTTCTAGAACTTCTAAATGATTATTTTTAAGGTCCAGTCTACTCTGATATAATCTCATTAATAGAATACACAAGAAGAAAAACAAAAAATCCTACTTCCAAACAGTATCACATCAACAGCTACAAAGGTAAAGATTTCAACCTATTTGGGGGCAAGGGATTCAATTCAATCCCAAACCATGGAAGGAGTCTTGTCTCACAACAAAAACAACAATGTAGGGGGTTCTCTCCAATGCATGTGAAAGGCGAGGTGCCTGAGTCAAACAAGGCTGCAGCCAGCCTTTTCTTCAGTATCATCTATCTCACCCCACTGGTAGTAAGGAGGATGGGTCTCCTTACTTTCCCTCCCACCCCCGCAGATCTACCACGGAACTATTGGGAAGTTAAATGCTTTCTTTCATAGGCGTTGGAATCCAAAGGTTCTGGATTCAACATTTGCTTTTCCTGCTTATTGCAGCCACGCCGCTTAGCCTACCATGGGAAAGCTACCATTGCCGTGCCTGCCAAATGGACATCTTGCTGGCACCTACCTCGGAGAACCTGAAATAAAATACCAGGGTGAACCAGAACACAGGGCCATGCACACAGGGAGAGCTCCACCTGGCTTGGCCCAGTAACTTTTCCAAGTGCTCTCATTTCCAGACTCAGGCTCACTGCCCTCCCACCGCTGGACCCCTTCTTCATTTCACCTCTGTCCAGTTGATTCTGACCCATAGCAACCCTCGAGGACCAGGTAGACCTGCCCCTGTACGTTTCCAAGACCGTAACTCTTTATGGCAGTAACTCTTTATGGTAGACAGTCTCATCTTTCTCCCATAGAGAGACTGGTGGTTTCAAACCCTGGACTGTAGGTTAGCATCTCAACATATAACCCATAACACCCCCAGCGTGCCACCCAATGGTGACCCTGTAGGGCAGGGAAGAACTGCTCCTGTGGGTTTCTGAGACTGCAACTCTACAAAAGTAGAAAGCCTCCTCTTTTTCCAGAAGAGTAGCTCGTGGTTTCGAACTGCTCACCACCAGCTCGTCACCACTAAGCCACCAAGGCTGGGTTAACGGCTCTGAAATATAATTCTGTTTCTGCCCTCCCTTTGCTCACAAACCTTCCCGAGCACCGCCTTCCCACCCCCGCCCCCTGCCCTGTTCTTGGTTTACCCCCCAAAAGTGCCGACTTATAAGCTTGTAAGTTTGCCACCACATCCCTGCCCAGCAGCCGTTAGCACTCAGGACTTCTCACAGTCTGTGTTTCAGCCACGTGGCTGTCCCAGGCTGGCTCAGGATGGCCTTTTGTTTCTATAGCTTCCCTTTTGCTGTTTCCTCCACCAAGAGTCGCCCTGTCCAGTAGGGCAGCCACTACATGTGTCTATTTACTTTTTTTTAACATTTTATTAGGGGCTAATACAACTCTTATCACAATCCATGCAAAGAATGTACACATGTGTCTATTTAAATCAGTGGTTCTCAACCTTCCTAATACCGCGGCCCCTTAATACCATGCCTCATGTTGTGGTGACCCCCAACCATAAATTATTTTCATTGTTACTTCATCACTGTCATTTTGCTACTGTTATGAATCGGTTGACCCCTGTGAAAGGGTCATTCAACCCCCAAAGGGGTTGCGACCCACAGGTTGAGAACTGCTGATTTAAATGAATTAAAATGAAAAGTTTAATGTTTTCCTACGGTCGCCCTCACCACAACTCAAGCTCTCTGTAGCCATGTGCATTGGACACTTCAGCTTGCAGCATATTTCCATCACAGCAGAGAGTTGGCCTAGAGGGTATGTCTAAATCCCAGCCATCCTCAGGGACAGGCCCAAATGTCACTGACGCCACAAAGCCACTTCTGTGCCTCCCCAGCTGCAAGTTATCATCCCCAAAGCACCAGCGCCCTGCTAGCCATGACTCACACTGTCCCAGGTCACATGTCACTTTGAGTGGTGTAGCTCCGGTTTCTTAGCCCCGTGTGGGGGAGGCATGTGGAGGTTGTAGAGACTAGGACACGGAACATGTCATCTGCTTGGTCTTACATAGCATTGAGAGAGCACACACTCTATTCTAAGCAGTATTTGAGGCCCTTTTTGGATGGCGCCGTATTTTGTCTCCACAAGTTTGTAACAAAGGTATTGTTCACTTCTTACAGGTGAGGAGACGGAAATGCCCTGTGGGGAATTCCTTACTCAGGCTTACATCATGTCACTGCCTTCCAACTCATCAGGAAATAATGGGACCAATTACAGAAGCTACCTTGCCTTGACGCAAAGGGGGGCTAGTTCCCTTTGCTGGCCCCTAGGCTCGTGGCATGATGTTGTACGCACTGCCTTCCTGCTCATAAAGTGATTTCATGCACAGCTGGGGGAGCAAGAGGATGAGGCTAGTCCTTACAAAGGACAATTGCCCAAACAAATTTAAGCCAACATGTCACCTCACTGTCACTGGGTTTCTTAACCCTACACACACATTGCATATGTGTTCATGTGTGTGTGTGTGTCCATGAAAGGGAACGAGAGAGATCATGGGAGCATGTGGCCTTAGCAGAGGTATGAAGGGTACAGGAAAGAAAAGAAGATAGAGCGAACAAATCATATCATGAAAAAACAAATCAAAACTCTTTTCAAGAGCTCTTCATTGGTGTGCTGTTAGGCTGACCCATATGAAACAGCCATATATTTATACATTTTTAAAAGGCTTAAGATGGACACACCCAAAAATACTGCCATCGAGTCAATTCCAACTCATAGTGACCCTACAGGACAGGTCAGAACTGCCCCCTGTGAGTTTCTGAGACTGTAACTCTTTCTAGGAGTAGAAAACCTCTGACTTTGAAGTAGTGGTTGGTGGTTTTGAACTACTGACCTTGTGGTTAGTAGCCCATTGCATAACCAATGTATCACCAGGGATTGGTTGTTAGGTGCCATCCAGTCAGTTCCAATCCATAGCAACTCTATGCGCAATAGAACGAAACACTCTACTCTCCGGTGCTAGGCTCACAATTGGTCCTGTGCCTGAGTCCATTGTTGCTGCCACAATGTCACTCTTTCTCACTGGGGGCCTTGCTTTTTTTGGCTACCTCTCTGTTTTACCCATGTCTTTTTTACATAATGTCCTTCTCCAGGAACTCGTCTTTCCAGACACTTTGTTCAAAGTATGTAAGACAAAGTCTTGCCATCCTGTCTCCAAGAAGCACAACTCTCTCTAGCGGTACTTCCTTTCAGGACAGATCAGTTTGTCTTTTTAGCAGTTGATGACACTTTCAATATCCTTCCCCAGCACCACAATTCAAATGCATCGATTCTTCTTCGATCTTCTTTATTTATTGTCCAGCTTTCACATGTGGATGAGGCAATGGAAAATAGCATGGCTTGGATTAAAAATTGGGCAGTTGTGTGTGATTCAACCTAATAATTTTTATCATCAAATCAATGGCTTTAAGTGAGCATGATCCAAATATGAATCCTTTAAAGCCCTGCCCAACATGGGGCATAGTGTTGTGCCCTCTGCCTATAACCCTCACCAAGAATTAGGAAACCGGGAGACCACATGGCCCTCTGAGCACTTAAATCTGAGAGAGGCCATAAATGATCTGAGTGGAGATAGAGTCCCCACTGGGAGCCTGAGAGGCTGCTGGCAGAGAACATTAACAAATCTAAGGACAGAAGATGCAGATGGATGGCCAGAAGCTGAGAGGAGGAACTGCTCCTGGCCAACTGGGTTGTAGAGTATCCTTACTGGTGGAGTGAGAAGCGCCAAGCAATCTGTCCTTAAAATAACCCTTACTCCAACTTTCTGGATCACCAGTAACTCCTTGACCTCTCTTGTGGCATTTTCCTCAGGGAAAAGAATTCGCTGCATTCTGCTAAAAAAATAAGTTGCTCTTAAGTCAATGCCAACTCATAGCAGCCCCCTATGTGTCAGAGTAGAAGCCATGATGCTCCATGGGGCTGTTCAGAAATAGATCACAGGGCCTTTCTTTTGAGGAGATTCTGGGTAGATTTGAACCTCCCACCACACATCACTGCAGCCAAACGTGTTAACCATTGTACCTCCCCCCAATCTACCACAATTCTGCGATGTTTGCACGGGAACAAGGCAGCTCAAGTCCTGGTTTCCCACATCTCCAAAAGGCTGTCTCCTTCCTCACTAGACAACCTTACTCACTGCCATAGATCAAAACTGAATCATAGCAACCCACTGTGGGTTCCCAAGCCTATAATTATTCACAGGAATAGAAAGCTCAATCTTTCTCCCAGGGAGTTCTTGATAGTCTCAAACTGCCAACCGTGGGGATCACAGCCCAAAGCATAACCAAGGCTCCACCTCTAGATCATGGCTGAATCAAAGTGGTCAAAATGGAGATCAGTCCTTACTTGTGTGAAAATCGGAGAGAAAGTCAAAGTCCCAATATATTGACCTCAAGAGGGAAAAACAATCGCATGTGATTCAAACTGTGTTTGGTGACATCAGGAATTCTTCTGTCAATGCCTGGGTCTACCCCTCCCCCCCACCCAGCCCCCGCGACCTATCCCTTCCTGTTACACTGCTGCCCACACTTCAGCAGCCACTGCAGTCCTAGCGTCTTTGAAGGACTGCTAACAGCCTTTCTCAGAGCCGAAAATGGAAGGAAAGGAAAAGTTTACCCTTGCAAATATGAGTGGTCACGTGTCCTCCCATACAAATGGTTACTTCTGACCTACACACAAGCAGCCCGGAGAAATTTTGAAATGGTGTCTGATATTTATTTTAGCTATCTTTATGTAAAGACTTAGATGCCTTGTAAGTTCTCCATCGGTTCAAATCCGTTTGCTTAGTGATAAATCGCCCTTGAAATGTTGAACTAATAACGCCTCTGCACATTCCACGGAATACTTTCAAAACCTCTGTGACCAAGTCGTCTCATCTCTGGGACATTCTAAAAGCCAGAGATAATGCTTGGGTTTCAATAAAAAGCAATTCCTTTAACTATTTCTTCAACTACTCTGTGAGTTTTGTAATGAGGTTTAAAAACAACAGGGTGGACACAGATGCCGCCTGGAAGAAGCCCCAGCCAACCAAACAATACATGCAGCCAAAGAACTGGTCGGTTTTTATTTCAGGTTTCTAGGTCAACCTGTTACAAAAATACACAAATGGTTTGTATTTTAGGGAAGGTCTTACTCAAAGGAACAAAGAAAAAAAATCTCAAAATGTAGCGTAATGTTGAAATTCTCATTAATATTCAAAAATAACCTCTCAACAGTCTGTCCTTGAGAGATAAAGGTCTGCTATGCTCTGAATCCAGAACAAACCAAGCGGGCCCCTCCACCGCCCAGAATAACCCAACAGAAGCAACAAAACCCAAAAACATTTGCTCTGTGATCGCCGCACCTGCACTAGCAAGAGCCTCCCATGCAGCCCAGAGGGCAGGCACTGTGGCCTCTCAATACCTCTCTCACCTGAGCTTACCTCCATGTCCGAAGACCTCTCTCAGCAAGTCCCCTCTCGGGTCTTCTTTTGAAAGATGGACAGACACAATGAATGCCTAAGAAAGAAACTGATGACCACACAGTTCCTTGGTGGATTCTAGCCCACAGCATCCTCAATCCGGAGCCATGTCTCAGTCCACGGAGACACCTTTGAGGCTGATCCATGTTTGCAAGTCATTAGGCCGCAGAGAGCACAGAGGACGTCAGATCATGAGTGATGGTGACAATGGATCCGAACCGGCCTCGCCGCATTCAGAAGCTGCAGTGTATGTCTTTGATGTTCTCAGTTGCCACCCACTTGCCTCTGATCCATGATGAGGGGACAACAAAAGATTCATCGGAAAGTGAAAGTTAACGCGCACAGAAAGACCTGTTGCCCCGCCCTGCTCATCTTCATGAAGGCCAGGAAACTCGGGTACATTGTGTTTGGCCACTGTGTACGAGGGTAATTGCTAGAAAATCATGAAAATCATGTTTCTTAAACAAAACTATCCGACTGTGAAGCTATTCTTTCTGGACATGTCCTGCATTTGGGCTGCACACTTCTGAATGTGATGTTTCCGTCTCAGTACCCTTGCCCCCCAGGAGCCCTGGTTAGACACGGTGTCTATCCACAAGCTCAGTTGTTCGCAGGGAGCAAGATGAAGCTTTCTATTCCTGTAGCGACATCCAGCCTGAAAAACCCACCGGAGCAGTTCTACTATGTCATGTAGCGTCACTATGGGTCTGAAATACACTTGATGGCAGTGAGGTGCTTTTTGCTTTTTTCTTTTTTTAACGCTTCCCCCAAAGACTGTTGTGCTCTACCATTCACAACACACGAGCATGGCAGGTTTGGCATCCTCAAGAGATTCACACCATGCTCCTTGGAAATATTCATTGAGTTTGGGGAACAAAAAGTAATCATAAGGGGCAAGATGAGGACTGTGTGGGATGGGTTTCCCCAGCATATTATGACAGGGCAGTACTTGCCCCTCAAAGAATAAGCAGGTGCATTATTATGATTGGGAAAAGAGTTCTCACCAGGAAGTAGATCACCAGGCCATTCTATCCTGAGTCTGGAAATTCCCTTGAAATTTGTCCATCATAGGTGACCCTGCTGGTATTTGAAATACTAGTGGCGTAGCGTCCTTCATAGGAATATGCAAGCTACCACGGCATGACAAACTGACAGAGCAGTAGAATCGAGGCTTGATTTTCTTCTTCTCTAGGGAAACGTGTATTCTCAGTACTTAGTGTAATCTTCAGAGTTAGACTGTGGCCCATTCAAAGGGAAGGAAGAATAATTTAGTGTTTTTTTGTTTTGTTTTGTTTTCCTGCTCTAAAACCAAGATTGTCATATGATCCAGGGCAAAACAAAAATGGATTATTTTGAAGTCTGAATACCAGTGGACCTTAGCTTTTCCAGCCTCATGGCAATTTAAAGAACTATTTGTGTGACTAAAGTTCACTAAGTAAACAAGCATTCTAAGGTTTGTTTTTATTGGATGCAAAGAAATTATACCGTTATAGAGAATGAGCAGGGCCGCCATCACTGGCGTGTAATCTGGGCAGCTGCACAGGGTCCGGCGCTCAGGGGGCCTTCCTGCTGGGCCGAAGGCTCTGTGGCCGCCATCTTGAAATTCTGAATGGTGATGAACAAAAGGCCTTGAATTTTCATTTTACACTGGACACGGCAAATTAAGTAGTCTTAAGAATGAGAATCCACCCTTGGATGTTGGCGCACGTCCTCACTAACAATCAGCCAACTTCACCTGGATTTTCCCTCAGCACATTTACTGTTAGCATCTCTCAAACCAAAGAAGACCACACCAAACCAAACTCACTACCAAATCAGCCAATTCTGAGTGGTAATATATTTCAAAGAGAAATATAGATCATGCAATAAAAGCCTAGCTATCATCTTCATCAACCTAAAATGTTAGCAAGCACCCAAATGAGTTGTTTCTGTAGTCTCTGGGAAGACTCCATAGTATTCATTTATTCAATCAATATTTTCTGAGAGTCTGCAATGTGCCAGGCCCTGTTTTAGGCAATGGAAAAATAGCAATAAGCAAATGAGCTGAAAATCCCTTCTCCCATATAGCTTATATTCTAGTTGACTGAACTACAGAGTGAAGTAACTTTAATTATGAACCTCAGTCTTGGTGCCTGGAACCCACCCCGTGATGCCACAGAAGAAAAGTCAGCTACCGAGCGTCCCTAAGGATTATAGCCAAGCAAACTAGGGGGACAGTTTGACCCTGTGACACATGGGGTCCTCGTGAGTAAAAATCAACCTTGTTACAATAGGCACTTTTGTTTTTCTTCTGTGTCAATATATAAGTGCGCCAGTTACCTGTCTGAAGGTGATGCTTGTAGAAAAACAAGTCGGACCAGAGGATGTGAGGACAACTTTAAGCGGAATCGTTAGAGAAGAACTCAGTGAGATGGCATTTGAGCCCACTTAGATGAAAATTAAGGGGCAAGCGCTGCAGCCTGTGGCAGAGGGAAGAGTAAGTGCAAAGCCTCCAAGGCAGGAGTTTGAGGAAAAGCAAGACAAAGAGGGGGCTAGAGAAGGGAAAGATGAAGTCAGAGAAGTCTAAGTAGCTACAGCTTGCACCGGCCTGCTCGGAGTGGTGTGGCAGTAGACACAGTCCTAGAGGCCACTGGAAAATGTTACTTGAGTGAGAAGGGACTCATTGTAGAAACCAAAACCCAAGAGGGACATCAGGAGAGAACTTGACTAGTTTGTTCTAACTATGGTGGGACGGGAACAACAGCCTCTAAGATAAAACCAGAAGCTCATACAAGAGGGTCTCAGCACCATGCAATGTAAAACAATGGTTGCTGGGTTACCAGTAAGGGAGGTGGTGAAAATGGTTGGATTTGATTGTGCTTTTATTTTGTTTTGATATTGAAGAGATTTTCTGGGATTTGCTGAAATATTAGCTACACACAAAGCTGAGTGATGTTAACTGGTATGGACGATTTTGTGGGCCTAATACGACTGATCTGCAAGCCAGTTGTTTCTCTATAGAGATACCAAATCTATAGAGATACCAAATCCTATAGAGATACCAAATCTTCCCAGCACACCATCTTGGGTACATGCTGGATTTCAGAGTCAACTAAGGGGGAAAAAAGCCCCAAAAGTCTTATTTGGAATCTTAATTCTATTCTCTTTAGTGGCTGAAAGGGATACTCATAGCGAATTAACACTGGACTGTCGTAATAAACTCTCTGCTGGGAACATAAGAGGTCTCCTACCAGGCATTAATTTAGGAGAAATGAGCTCACCTCATCTTTGAAGAATGCTTAACAACCGTGGAATTGCAACCGTAAAATAGGACCTGACCAGATAGAGACCCCGCTCAGGCGGTTTCACAAAAGGGCAGGCTCCAGGAGCCCACAGCTACTCCCTGGGGTTGTGGTGAATGGGGATCAGGATGGTTTAAATGGCCGAAGCATTTGCCCTGAGGGTAGAATGGACTGAAAGGTCTGAGGAGGACCTGCTGGGGGAGGCTGTGAGGAGCTGCCATCTGGATGGGAGGGACGGAAGAGACAAAAGGTACTGGGCGTGGCCTCCCGGAGCCCAGTCTGCTGAAGAAGGAACTGTAAAGGAGCTGGCTCATCTCTGCCAAGCCCACCGCACCCTCCTCCAAGAGACCAGCCTGTGTCACCTGCAACGGCCTGCTGCCACTTAACGTCCAGTACAGTCCATGGAGAGCTCAAAGCTCAGGACGAAGGACAAAAAAGGAGGACATGAGCTGTCCCTAAAAAGAAATGGCACCAGGAAACCACTCTAAAACTTAGTGGCATAAAATAACTCCTTTGTTATGCTCACAAATTCTGGGTGTTTGGGATTCAAGCTGGACCCGGGGGAAGGGTGCTCCTGTGCTCCCTGATGTCAGAGGGCCTCCGTTGGGAAGGCTCACAGGCTGGAGGCTGTGATGTGACTCCTGCATCCTAGAGCCATCGAGAAAAGTCTTCACTCCTATTCCTTGTATGGGCAAACGGCCGTGATAGTGAAGATTTGGCATCAGAGTGCCATAAACAGAGAGGCATGCCTTGCTAGGGGGGTTCCCAGTGCCCTGATCAATGCAAACTCACCACCTGCTCACGGAGACAGCCAAGTTTCCTATTCCTGTAAAGAGTTCTACCCTGTCCTGTAGGGTTGCTATGAGTTGCCACTGACTACATAGCAGTGAGTT
Source organism: Tenrec ecaudatus (assembly GCF_050624435.1). Classification (NCBI taxonomy): domain Eukaryota; kingdom Metazoa; phylum Chordata; class Mammalia; order Afrosoricida; family Tenrecidae; genus Tenrec; species Tenrec ecaudatus. Next base: position 73,907,544 of record NC_134538.1, read on the forward strand.
GGGGTTTTGCTGTTGTTCATAAAAGTTATGCTTAAACCGGTGCTTTGCACAGTGGGTAATACTGCCTTCCTAGGGGTGGGGAGTGGGCACTGGAATGGTCCAGGGCACTGCAAAACAGATACCTACACTTTACCCTGGATGATGGGCTATCGTACAAATGTTTTTAATGGCTCAGGGGTTGATGAGTAAGTTTTATCTGAAAAGGCATGATAGGTCAAATAGGTTTAGGAATCTATGGTTCAAACTGTATTGTAGTCTAATAAATGATCATAACATTATGAAGGTGTTTGAAATATTGTGAGAATTACCAAGGTGTACCACAGAGACACAAGGTGTACCACAGAGACAAATGCTATTAAAAATATGGCGCTCATCACCTTGCTTCATGTAAAATTGCTTCAAACCTTCAATTTGTAGAAAACATAATGAAGTGCAATAAAATGAAGTAGGCCTCTAGTTGGTAATGGTTATTGGCTGGGACATTTGGAGCTGTTGACCTGAATACCTAGATACGGGCATCCATATGCCCCTGTGATCAGGGCATCCTCTATGCAGAGTAGCCTCATAGTAGTGCTTTAGGGTAGAAAGAAATTCACTGCCATCAAGTCAGCGCTGATTGGCAGCAACCTCCTGTGAGTTTCTGAGGTCCTGTTTACAGGAGTAAAAAGTCCAGTCTTTCTCCTATAACGCTGCTGATGGGTTTGAACTGCCAACCACGCAGATCGCAGCCCAACTTGTAACCACTACACAAGACCCTAAATGTTAAATATAATTTATGGGGGGGGGTACATTTATTATGTCTTAAACAGGCAAAGACAAAGACATCTCACCTGGATGAGGGAGACCATTAGCACAGGTCACAAGGGCATGGGAGGATTTGTAGCGATTCAGGGACTTAAGAAGAACATGGTAGGGCAAAGGAACCTTGTCACAGAAGCATGCCTGGCAGCAGATCAACACATCACTGTTTCAGCTGGGACAGCAGAAGCAGGCATGAGACCATGATTGACACATATGGAGTACGCTAGATGGAAGAACTTACAAGATTGGCTCAAAGCCATCTGACCAAGGCAGTCAGGATGTGACTGCTGACCATCCCCCTCCCACCCACCACCCACCCCTTGAATCCCAGCTTCCATTCAGGTCAGACGCAGGAAAATCCTCAAGGGCAACTAAGGGAGTGAGAGCAATCCACTCTCTGACGCACTCTACCTGCGGGCAAGGCGATGCAAGCCATTTGTTAATGGTCAAAACGAATTCCATGGAGGCTGAATCCATGCTCTCGCTCACTGCCGAGTGGATGCCCACTAGCGGTGACTGACCCTGGAAGACAAGGTTGAACTGCCCCTGGGAGGTTCCAAGACTGTGACTCATTGTGGGAGGGGAAAGCCCCATTAGAGACTCCGAAATGAATTTTGGATTTCAGATGTAATCCCATTCCCCAAACCCAAACCAAAACCAAAGTCATTGCCATGGAGTCCCTGCAGACTCGTAGGGACCCTCCAAGACAGGGTAGCGCGGTCTCTGTGGGGTTCCAAGACTGTAACTCTTTGTAGGAGTAGAACACTTTGCCTTTCTCCTGAGGAACAGCTGATACAGTCCACCTGCCGATCTTTCGGTTAGCAGCCCCACAAGTAATCGCTACATCACGAGGGCTCCTACTGTAACTCCATATCTTCCTGTAAGCTCAGCTCAGACATTTACGCTCCAATACAGCAGTCAGATTGCTTCCACATAAACTCAGGGCTTCAAAAGGGAAGTGCTCCACCAAACAAGATGGAAGTTGATTTGACTTTTCTGACTCAGCCTCTGAAATCTTCTAGCATTACTTCTACTATTATTTATTGGTTACAAGTGCGTCCTAAACAACCCCGGACTCAATAGGCGGGGACATAAACAGTCTCTCAATGGGACAAGTGCCAAAGGCAGCGCAAAGGATCCGAAGATATCCTGACCTTGGGGAGCATGTGCTGATTTCACAGGAGCTCTGGTGGCACTCTGGGGTAGGTATTGGGCTGTTAATCACAAGGTGAGCAGTTCAAATCTACCAGCCAGTCCCAAGGAGAAAGGAGAGGCTCGCTGCTCCTATAACGATTTGTGGTATCAGAAACCCTCGCGGGGTCTCTGTGAGTCGGAATCAGTCTGGTGGCAGTGGGTTTTTGATTTGGGGTATTTATTTCGAAAGCAGCGAAGAGAATGAGTGGGCTCGGTGACTTGTCGAGGGGGTCAACTGTCCAGCAGAAATGCTTCCATCTGGTGCTCTGCTCGTTTTCCCCTGACTGCCTTCCTTCCTTCCTATCCCCTGGAACCCTGTGGCTTCTGCCTTGGCTCTGTATCTTCTGGAAGACATTATTTTGTTAATGATTCACCATCTACAATTTCATCCTTGTTTTCTCTTACTTCGCTGTGCTTCGGCTGAATTATGTCCCTCCCAGCCTTCCCAGGACAGTCAGCATTCCAGCAGATCCACGTTTGAGCCACTCGACTTGGACGAGTAACGTGACCTCCCCCAGTCCTGGTTTCCTCCTCTCCAGAATGGAGGTTTTATTAAAGCAAAACAAAACTTTCCGAAGGTCCACTGGACTTTATTCTAGCACTCTTCTTGAATGATTTTTTTTTTTAAGTTTCATATTCTGTCTACTTTGTTCATTGTCTCCCAAACCAACCATCTTCAACCCCTGGCTCTTGTACCTACTAGCTGCATGGCTGTGGACAAATCGCTTTATCCCCGTTAGCTCAATTCTGTCTCAGGTGCACAGTGGAGAGTGATACGGGCCTCAAGGACATTTGGGTAAACTAGATGAAATTTTAGATGACAGTGGGGGTTTACTAGTAGAATTCTCACCTTGGCTGCAGGAAGAGACCTGGGTTTGATTTGCAGATAATGCACCTCTTGGGAAACGAACACTCATCTGTCTGGATGTTTGCATGTTAGTGTGACAACAGGTTTCAGCAGAATGTCAAGATGAAGACCGCCTAGGAAGAAAGGCCTGGCAGTCTGCGTCAGTCCCGGAAAGCCCTAGGGATCACCACATCCTGATCCAGACGGAACCCAGGAATGGGGCACGATCAATGGGGCAGCCTTTGCTCTCAGTGTGCACAGGGTCTCTTCGAGTCCTTGGTAAATTGGATGTCAGCTCGCAATGCAGGCGTCCATGCTGCAGGGCCGGGTCAGGCATAGAACAAAGCTTAATCCCTTCTATTTCCCATCCTCTCACCACCCCACCTTCACCTTCCTCTGTGCCTCCTTGTAAAGAGAAGCCTACACTCTTCTCAAGACTCAGAACTGTCTCCCCAACTTATAAAATGCTCCCATCTGTAACCATGGTGTGATTTCAAGTTCCCACTATGGAAATCCAAATACCTAATTCTGGGGTGAGAGGAGGTTGCTTAGAGAGAGTAAGATCTATGGGATCACTGAGAAGGAAGAAAGGAGAAAAAAAAGGCAGCAGATTCGCAGGGGGTTGAGTTCCATATCACAGTGGGCCCTAGCCTGAGGGCTGGGTAAATACCTTCCCAGCAGCCTGGCTCCAGCCCCCTGGTGGGGAGACTGACACCCCAGGTAGGAGGGAAATCCCTCTTACTGTGCCACTGTGACTTACTTTCAGCCTTTGTTTTAGAGGCGCTAGAGGGGGGAGATAGCCCAAGCCCAGGATTTCCCCACTCAGGACTAAAGTGGGCCTAGTGGTGCAGTGTGGCGGTGGCCACCAGGGGTGTGAAGCTTCCTTCCTCCAAGGAAACAGACACACACACACACACACACACACACACACACACACACACACACACCTCACCGCCACTGATGCACAGCGACCCTACAGGACAGGGCGGACTGCCCCCTGTGCCTTTGACAAGACTGTAACTCTTTATGAGAATAGGAAGCCCCATCTTTCTCCCAAGGAGCCTCTGGTGCTTCTGAAGTCCAGCCTAAAGCATGACCAGGGCCGCCAAGGCTCCTAAAGAAAGAAGAGCCTGCAAATAGCCCCCCTCCCCCACCCACGTGGAATAATTCTTAAGTGAACCCAACCTGGCGGGGTCCAATCTTCGCCCGCAGACTCTCCATGTTCTCTGGCAGAAAGCACTTCTCCAGTGGGTCTGTCAGTCCCGCCCCCACCCACCGCCTTTTTTTTTTTTCATAATGGAAGAAGCGGCTATATATCAGTGAACAGAATCCAAACCACACTTTCAGTGTTTACATTCCTTAGGCCAAGAGAGGAGACAGAACTCATGGGAAAAGAGTGACCAGAAAGTTGAATGGGCTCCTTTCCTCTAGCTTCTTCCAGGGTGGAAGGCTTTATCTTACTTCTCACAGTGCTCCACAGCTGCCTTGGTGCATCCATCCATCCATCCCTTCTCCAGGCTAACGGTTTGGTGAGCACCTGTTTATTCTGTGCCTGACCCAAGCCCTGACATTGTCAAAAACCTTCTATGCCTGTGTCAGTTGGGCATTGATTGAATCAGGAAGACGGAAAAACAATCGATGCCCGTGACTTTTGGTGCTGGTGAAGACAACTGAGAGTGCAATTGATGCGCAAAAGAACCACCTGATCTGCTTTGGAAGATGCACGGCCAGAATGCTCCTTGGAGCCAAGGCCGGTGAGACTTCCTTTCACATACTTTGGACAGGTTATCGAGTAGGGGAGTTTCCAGACCCTGGAAAAGGCTATCGTGCTTAGTAAAGGGAAGTGGGCAGCAAACAAGAGGAAGACCCACGATGAGGTGCATTGACCCAGTGGCTGTGATTATGGGCTCACATACAGCACTGGCCACAGGACAAGGGGGCATTTCGTTCTGTTGCACACAAGGTCATCTGAGTTGAAGCCAACTCGGTGGCCCCTAACAACAGCCATCGTCTGTGCCTGGAGTCTCTGGATGGTGCAGATGGTCAGTCTGTGTGGCCCCCTGCTAACTGAAAGGTTGATGGTTCAAGCCCATCCCGGGGTGCCTTGGAAGCGCAGCCTGGCGGTCTACTTCTGAAAGATCAGCATGAGCAACCCTTCTCCTCCCACACACCAGAGGATTGTCTCACGGCAGAATCCACTTGGCAGTTTAACTGGTTTTGTTTTCATTTGTTTTAATTCTATGCTTGACAATGTAACCATTACTAGGGACTTAAAGAAATGGAACTAGGCCCATCCTAGAAGATGCTTCATTTGCATTCTTATGGGAGATGATGGGCTGACCAGATGCATGAAAAGACATACATGTTGTCGATGCAGCCAGATGAGAGGATCAACCGCTTCTGGTGCCAAGGCAGCCACTGGGGGAGGAGTGGATGTGGGATGGACAGAAAAGGAGGGAAAGAGTATTTCGGTGAGACGCTGCAGTGTTTGCAGAGGCGGGAAGCAACACGACCCCCGAAGAACCACAAGCCTTGGGTGCAAGAAGGGCCCGGCCAGAATGTAGCTGGACATGAGGCTGGGCCAGAACACTCCACGCTACAGGATCCGGGCTTCTCTCCAACCCACAAGAGAGCTGCTCTTCCAAGTGAGAGCAGCTGGTGGACAACTTTCTGACGGCCACACCCAGGGACGGGAACCTGCTGCTTCCTCGGTTTCCCCATCTGCAAGACATAAAGGGGATTCTTCTCCAAGTCTCTGCACTGTCTTCCAACTTTCATCTGCTTTATTGGTTCAAGAGTGAAAACGTTCATTTGTTTTTATAGGACACATGGGCTTGGGGATTTTCTTTTTTATTATTAAAGATGAAATTCTTGAGGACAAAAAATGGCAAGTTTTGCTTTCTTGGCCTCCTGCAGTTTGGATTCTGAACCTCTCAGGCGAAGCCAAAGACCGAGCTATGATGACTGACAGAGAGACATGGATTTCTTTGGAAATGAAAATAAGTCTGTGTTCTTGTTCCCCCACCCCCACCCCTCTCTACTATCTACTCCCCACAAGCAAAGACTCGGGACCATCTCATGTCACTGTTGCTCAGGAAGCTGACTCCCAGGAAGGAGCCAGCTAATTGGTTGAGTTCATATGACCACGCAGGATGTCCAACTGATCAATGAGAAAACCCAGTTCATACAGAGAGAATTGTCCTTCTCCCCACTCTCTCCACTCCTATTCTGAACGTTGTTACTTTTATAGCCTCCAATCCCAAAGAATTGGCACTGGGTGTTCTTATTTGGAGGTCACTTAGCGATCAAAGTCTCATGTTCTATTCAGGGGATGAATTCAAATGCTCTCCGGTGCACATCATGCCCAGTGATCATCCGTCTGTCAGCGGAGGCTTGTGGGTGGCTATGGTGCCGGACAGGTTTCAGTGGAGCTCCCATACTAAGACAGACTAGAGAGGAAGGCCTGGGGATCTGCTTCAGAGAAGCAACCCATGAAAACCCTGTGATCCACAGCCAGTCGAGGGGACAGGCAGCCTTTCCTGCTGTTGTGAATGGAACCACCAGGAGTTGGTTGTGAACTCCCAAAGGCAGTGAATGGCGAAGAACTTGTTTCTGAATTCATTCTGCTTCCAGGGGCAAGGGCAAAGAGTGGGATGGTGCATGTTATCGTGATGTCAGTTGACCAAAGCGGTGGAAAGAGTCTGCTCTGGGAAATGGCTCAGTTATCTGGTGCTGCTATCACAGAAGCAGCGCAAAAGGGAGTTTTTCACAAACACATCGGTTTTCTCACCCTTTCGGAGGCTGAGAGTTTGGATTCAGGGTGCTGGCTCTAGGAGAGTTCCTCTCTCTGTCAGTTTCTGTTCCCAGGCTCCTTGGTGATCTTTGTGTGGCATGTTTATCATAGCCCCCATCCTGTTTGCTTCTTTAATCTACTTTTGATATCTCCAAAGAGATTGCTTTAAGACATACCCTAGACTAATAATGCTTCATAAACATAACAGAAAAACTCATCCTTAAATGGGGCTCTAACCACAGGTATAGAAGTTAGGGCTTATAATACATACATTTGGGGGAAACACATAACTGAAAGAAATGAGTTAGATTGAGGGGTCCAATAACAGCCTGTCATGGAGTCGATTCTGACTCACAGGGACTCTACAGGGCAGGGGAATGCCGTCCCTGTGTGTTTATGAGACTGCAACTCTTTATAGGAGTAGAAACCCTTGTCTTTCTCCTGCAGAGCTTTTGGTGGTTTCAAACTAATGACCTTGTGATTAGCAGCCCAACATGTAAGCACTACACCACCAGGGCCCATAAGCCAGCATTTATGAATACTGCAGGTCAGGAGCCCTGTACATCAGCCAGCCTGTATTGCTTTCTTAGACGCGCGAGTCCTGATGCATCTACGCAGAGGTACTGAATGGAAATTTTAGGAATAAAGTGAAAGATTGGGCATTTTGATAAGGATCCTCTGAGAGCGATTGAGAGGTCGAGTTCTCAGGTCAGACAAAGGATTCCAACTCAGACATTGCCACTCAGTGGCATAGTGGTCAGCAGTTCGAATCTGTCAATTGCTCCTCAGGAGAAAGATGAGGCTTTCTGCTCCCATCCAGGTTTACAGTGCCGGAAACCCACGGGGGAGTACTCTTCTGTCCATAGGGTCTCTGCGAGCCAGAATTGATTCGATGGCAGTGAAGGAGCCACACCACCCGAGGCAAACCTCGATACCATTGTGTATATCATGGAGATAATAATAGAACTTCTCTGTTACAGTCAACTGCAAGGAACAGAATTCTGAAAAGGGTCTTCAATCCTAGAAGCATCCGATTCTCTCACATAGCTGGTAACTGGGGAGAGTCGTCCTAGGGTGAGTGAATTCAGCAGCCAAGACATCCGGGGTCTGGTTCTCCCACTCTCCACTTCCTGTGGCCTTTTTCCCAAAAGGTTGCAAGCTGGAGGGAAAAAGTCCAGCCACCAGTCTTTCTCACTAAGAATAAGGAAAAACCAAACAAAGAAACAAAGAGTAGCCCCCATACCTTCCCCATAGGACTCTCTGTCATATTATTTTTCAGGGGGAAACAATGCAGAAAAGACCTGTCCAGCCTTCCCTTAGTGTCAAAGGTCTGAAGACCCATAGAGACCACGTCTCCCTGCTAAGGGCTTGATATCTTCCCGCAATGATGTTGGAAGGCGTTGTTTTCCACGAGAGCTCGCCATCTCTACCCAGGACGGGAGCAAGTCCAGCCTGTGAACTAGAGAGTAGAGACAGGGATGGCTGAAGACCAGTCATGCTTTTCCTCTTAGGGCAGTCATGTAGCAGGTTTGGGTTCTTTGTTGGCTCGTTTCCTTTCACGCAACTCAATCATAACCACTCAATTGTCCCTTGACTTGCTTTTATTGATATTTTATTACATGAGTAGCCTTCAAAACCTTTACGGAAAAAGGAAACTAAAAGGAATTCTTTCACAGACTTTTCTGACTACCCCTCGATTGGGTTGACGTTATGTAAACTGAGCTGCAGGCTCACTGCCATCGGGTTGATGCCGACTCCTAGTGACCCTGGGGGTCAGAGTAGAACTTACTCTGTGGGTTTCTGAGACTGGAAATCTTCAGGGGAATAGAAAGCCTCATCTTTTCCCCAAGGGATGGTGGGTGAGTTTGACCTGCTGACTTTGTAGTTAGCAGCTAACACCTAAGCAACTACACCATCCAGGAAGGTCCTATCATTATGTAAGCTACCTCAAATCTGTTGTACTGGATCAAGGAGGTAAAGGCAAAGAAGCAAAGTCGGACACCCGGAAATGAAAGCACGCGTCTCTTTTGCTAAAATTCCAACCAGGACCTAGAAGTTGCCTCCCCTCATTCTGAAATGTTTCCTGATTGGGGTTAACAAGAATGCAAAGTGAAACAGTCCAGACTGCAGTCCTCTCCCCAGCCCATCTCTACCCAGGGAGAGGGACTGGGAGCCAGGTTGGGAAGCAGCAGGAGATCAAGGTCATGGATGTAGTGGATAAACCAGAGAACAAGCTGTGGACAGCTCTCACGGGGAGCCATCAGGCTCTCACTAGAAGATAACCCATCTAGACTGCCTTCCGGTGGCTGAGACACAACGCCCACCATGGGCAGCCCGACAAAGTGGCCCACCCCAGGGCCATGGCTTCCCAGCTGCTGCCACCGTGGAGTTGTCAGGAAATTTGGGATAATTCTTTTTATCGATCATCTCTATTGATTTTGTCTATGGTGAAAATATACTGCAGACACATTAAGTAGCTATTACAGGCAAATTGTCTTTTAATGAATTGTACCACCAGACAGGATCTTACATTGAACCCTAATGGGACTTGGAATGCTCAGGCATTTGGATGATCAAGGACTAGCTCAGAGGCTAGGAACCAGGATGGCATTTGGCCTGGGAAATGTTCTGGGGCACCACCAGGAAGAACCAAGAACCTACCTGGATGGCACTCCCAAATACGGATGGATGCGTGGGTCTTAGGAAGCCTGAAAACAGAGCCTCGAAAAGGCTCTTAAGACTCAACCCTGAGACTCCATCTTAAAAGCAGGCACATGTAACCATTTCTCCAAATTTCCCATCTTCGTTGGGCTTCCTCTCCATATTTCTAAAACCCCAGCAAAAATGGGCATCGCTTTGGCTAAACTCCCTGCCTCACCCCACATCTTAAAACCAGGTTACTGCTTTTAAGCCGACAGCAGGAAGCAAGATGTCGGCGCCTTGTCAAAGCTTGTCAAAGAGTGTGTTTCTTCCTTCTTCATGTGGTTTTTTGTTTTTGTTTTCTTTAAAAAGAAAGAAAAAGCTAAATGTGTGTGTGTGTGTGTGTGTGTGTGTGTGTGTGTGTGTGCTACAATTTGGCAAAACTGTATCCAGAGGAATGTTTGGAAGCTTAAGTCCAGCCAGCCAAGTTTTGATCAGCAATAAAAATTTCCAGCTCTGTTATCACATCCCTAAAAGAGGGCTTCAATTGGAAGTGTCACTTTGTGGCAATACTAGAAGATACTTAGGGAATTCTATTACCAGAAGCAAGACTGGCTATTATTGTTTTTAATGTAATAGGCAAAAATCATAATAAAAATGCTATCTTTGATGGGAAAACCGCTCTTTTGCCAGACTCTTGAAATTTGTCATTTCAACAGTCTGTGAGGGAAAGCTCTACTTCGACAGCAATGAAGGATGGTATAACTAAAGAATACAGAGGCCAATGTCCCAATTGCATTTGACTTTTTGGCTTTAAGGGGAACAATCCTTTTGGACTGGTCAAATGATAAAAGTTCACTTTCTTTACACAATCTACGGGAAACTGACTAGCCCTTCCAATTCTCGCTGGCCAACAGTCCAGAGTTCCTTTGGTTCAGATCCAAATGAGGGTTCCTCTCCAAGTCAACAGAACATGGACTACTGGGTAGGTTACACTTTCTGAGCACCAGAGGCCAATCTCTGTGCTTACAGCTTTGGACCTCTGCTATTCTAACTTCTAGCAGAGGCTCTGTCCAAGGGCTGTTTTCCCCTCGTGGTTAAGAAGATGACTACCTCCAATCAGATTCATATGCTTTCTAATTCAAATCCAACGGGTGTGGGTGGGGGGAGCATGCTCTCCCTCAACATGGGATACAAATCATTCCTGTTTGTATGACTGGGTCAACTCAACCGTGTGCCTGCTCCTAAATAATCACAGATGCTAGGAAGTGTCCTGGACTGCGTGCGTGGTTTCCATTGCCTGGTACACCTCTCTGGAGCTGGAGACACGCAGAAGTCTGCACCAATCTGGGGCCTCAGTTGCAGGCTGAGGAGGTGGATCAGGTGGGCAATCACAGGTGTCTCTGCACTATATTATTTAAAGTTTACTATAGTCCTGTGAAGGAGTTCTGGTGGCATGATGCGTTACGCATTGGATGGCTAACCCCAAGGTCAAGAGTCTGAATCCATCAGCCCCTCTTCAGGAGAAAGATGAGATGCCCTGTTCCCTAGAAAGCTGTACAGCCTCGGGAAACCCACAGGCACTGTTCTGCTTTTCCCTGGAGGGTCACCAGGAGTCAGAATCAACTGAATGGCCAGGAGGTCTTCAAGGCATACAGAGAAAGGATCTCTGTTGCAATGGGAGAAGTCACAAAGTACAGGTGGTCCTTTAATCTACTCACAGAAACCTATCTTTTATCACGCACCACATCGTATTGCATTTGTTTGTTGACATGACCGACTCACCCACGAATAAATAAGCTTCTTATGACTGAACACTATGATTTATTTATCCTTAGCTCTCAAGGCTTATAGCTAAACTGTATTGGGAATACAATTTAAGAAATACTTTTAAAAACCCGATTGCCATCTACTTGATTCTGACTCAGAACAGCCTTATACAGAACTTTGGAGGCCGTGAATCTTAAATGGAGCAAATAGCTTCATCTGTCTACCTTGAACTAGCTTAAGACCCCAGTGCTCCCAGTCTTGCAGTTAGCAGCCCAGTGCCAACTGGCCATATCACCCAGCCTCGGTCAGACCTTCAGATAACTCCAGTGCTTACCTGGTATTACCATGGGAATATAACAGGCTGTTTACCCCAAATCACTGTGTACTATTAGCATTCCAGGTGGATGGAATTAAATGAGCAAAGATATGGGAGTAAGAAAATATAAGAATTGTTCGCCCCCGTCCCGTCCCCCCCCCACTTGAATTTGTCCAATTTGGTCACTATTCAGTGGTGGAAAGTAACCATGGTAAGAGGACACATTGGAGAATGTTTTAATGAGAGAATGACTATATCATGATTCTTCCAAGAAAGCTTAAATGAACTGATGACTGAGGTGAGGGGGCCAGCATAATAAATTACTTGTCATAGCAGAAGCAAATGCTAGGGGACACAAAAGGGCTACTTTATCTTTCAAGGGGTACAGTCAGTCTTTTGAGCATCAGTCCTCGTGCAGAATGACCTAAGTCAACTTGGCTCTTCAGGATTGTTGCAGGCCTCTTTAAAGTGGTTTCTTTCGCCTGTATTACAAGTTGCATCATTTCGGTTTTCTTCCACCCTCGAAGACAGATAGTCCTTATAATGAGAGCCAATTCCTGACCAAATTCTGCTCAGAAACAAGTAACGATTAACATTCAGGCACCAAAGTACCAAGACATCTGCTCTGCAAAGCTGAGGAAAGTCTCAGTTCTGTCCTTCAGAGACCTTGACATGAAAGAGCAGTGTTCATGGAGTCAACCACCACCCCTGGGGACCTTACACGTGTGAGAGTGGAACTGTGCTCCACAGGGCTTCGGATGGCTGCGTTTTCAGAAGGAAATCACCAGGTCTTTCCTCCAAGGTGCCTCTGAGTGGACTAGAACCGCACACCCTTTTGTGTCAACACCACCCAGCGATTCCAGCGTGACAAATGGATGGCTTGAAAGTCTTACTAGAGACAAAGGTCAGAAGCCTGCAGATCTTAGCTCTTCTGAGTCAGATAGAGTCATAGAAATATCCGAGATACGAGACACGACCACATCCAACACTGACTGAGAGGCGAGGAATATTGAAAGCACCGAGCATGGCCGAAAGAACAAGCAACTCTGCCCTGGCAGAATTCCAACCAAATGCTCTGTCGGGGCAAGGATGGCGAGACTTCCTCTTGCATACTTTGGACATGTGGTCAGGAGAAGGACATTATGCTTAGTAATGTGGAGGGGCAGTATCGACGAGGAAGACCTTCCACAAGGCGGACTGCCACAGTGGCTGCATCACTGGGCTCAGCCACCTGAACATTTGTGAGGATGGCCCAGGACCAGGCAGTGTTTAGATCTGTGATTCAGAGGGACTCTGAGTTGGAACCGAACTAACAACATCTAGGGCACCCCCGTAAGGTAGCGTTCAGGCCTTGGCTTATCTTATTACTAGGACTCAAACATGAAAAGGCAGAGGTACTCTGTGGTACCTTATTTCTAACCAACTCTAACCAACTCAGATACTTTGAATAATATCCTTTTCATGGATCTATGTCAGGAACCCTGGTGGGGTTGTGGATTATGCATTGAGCTGCTGACTGTAAGTCCAGCAATTTGAACCCACCAGTCGCTTCTCAGGGGAACAATGAGGATTTCTGTTCCCATCAAGATTTACATTAGTTATATTCATTTAAGCAGCCCTCTAAGTGAGGTGTCAACTAAGTCCACACAGAAGAAGTGCAGCAACCCGTGTGATTCAAAGATGACCTTGACAAAATCCCGATATGATAAAAGGGAAAGTGTGAGAGCTTAAGTGGCGAACACCCAATTTGGTATGCAGGGTCATGGAGCCCCAAATCCATCTGCAGAGCGTCTCGTCAGATTAAGCCTCTGGCAGCTCTCCTCTAGCCACAGGTGGGGGACTTGAACAGCTGAACTATCAGAGATTATAGGCTCAAGTATGTCTCACTTGCTCCACAACAGAAATTTCTTCTCTGGCTTTAAAAATACTGTTAGTGGTCTTTTCTTTCTTACTCTTTATTTTTATCTTTAAATTATTATTATGTTCTTCCTTCTGTTTCATTCGGGTTTGGTTTTGTTGTTTCTGGTAGGTTTCCCAGTTTACAAAGCACAGGAGGATCAGCTGCTCAAAGATGATAACCAAGTAACTGATGCAATGGTTTATTGGGATGCAGGGGGGATGAGGGCAATTAGGGAGCAAATAATGAATGCAGGAGGGGGAGGCATATTAGAACTGATTTTGATGATGTACATACAGCTCTTTTAAAAATGATTTATCTGTGGAAGTTATGACATGTGAATATTATGTCAAGAAAACTACTTAAAAAAAAAAGAAAGAAAAGAAAACAGACGTGACCTATGGTTACCATGGGTGAAGAAGAAGAGTTTATGCTTAGAGGACATTGAGTTTATGTTAATTGTGGTGGAACAACTTGGGAAAGGATATCAATAATGATTGTACAATAAAAAGAGTAAAATATCAATAATGATTGTACAACACAAAGAGTATATCAATGACACTGAATCATACATGTAGAAGTTGTTGAAATTAAGAATGTTTTGTTGTGCATTATTTTGCCACAATTAAAAAAATAATTACATGAATAACAATGAGTACAAGGAAGAAGAAAATGTTCTTAAATTGATTGTGGTAATGATTGTACAACTCTTCTTGATATGATTGAGCTATTGAATTGTATAATTAAAAGGGGGGATTTACAGCTTCCTAAATTCAAAGGGGCAATTTTATTCAACCCTCGAGAGTCATTCTGAATAGGAAGTGACTCAGTGGCAGGAGTTTGGCTTTGTAATGGTTTTTGGTGTCTACAATGAATCAAAATTAACTTGATGGCAGTGAGTGAGTAGTACAGAAATTTTAATAGCTGTATTAAAATATGATTCACATACCATATAAGACTAGTTAGGTGAACTAGTCTGGATTAAACAGGGTCCCTGTAGCTCTTGTGTATGATCGAGTGCAGCATCACAAATTACCCTGAATGTAATGACAGAATACAACATCATCATCTCAGAGTTTTTATAGGCCTGAAATTCAGACGTGGTTTAGCTGGGTCCTCTGTTTCAGGATCTCTTATACTCAAGCTGTCAGCTAGGTCAGTGTCATCTCAAAGCTCACCCAGGGAAGAATCAGAAGTTGCTGGCAGGATCCAGTTCATGGGACCCAGGGCCTCAGTTCCTCACTGACTGTTGTTCAGAATGGTCCTTCCTCCCTTGCCATGCAGTCCTCCTCACCAAAGCCAGCAGGCCCAGACGGCAAAAGAGAGAATAGTAGCAAGACAAAGTCTCTGGCTTTTATTATAAAAGCTTAGTAGTGACATTTCATGGCTTTTACTATGTTCTACTGCTGTCGAGGTTACAACAGAGCCTAGAATTGCTGTTCTCAACCTGTAGGTCACGACCCTTTAGGGGTCGAACGACCCTTTCACAGGAGTCATCTAAGACCATGGAAAACACATATTACTAATGGTCTTAGGAACCAAGACACTGCTGCTCTCTCCGTCTCCAGGCGGGTCCGCCCACATGCAGATCCGCCCACATATGAGTATCCAGCGTGAAAACGGTTACCCATGCTACACCATGCTTCAAGACAAAATTTCATTTATTTGTCATGAGAAATAAATATTTCATAAGCTATAATTACATATTGTTTTTGTGATGAATCACTTTGCTTTAATTGTGTTCCATTTGTAACAATGAATATATATCCTATATATCAGATATTTATATTACGATTCATAACAGTAGCAAAATGACAGCTATGAAGTAGCAACGAAAATCATTTTATGGTTGGGGGGTCACCACAACATGAGGAACTGTATTCAAGGGTCGCGGCCTGAGGAAGGCTGAGAACCACTGGCCTAGAGGTTTCAGCAGAGCTTCCAGATTACTGGGGACGAGGAACAAAGGTCTGGTAGTCTATTTCTGAAGCCAGACGATGACATCCTGTGCATCATAACAGTTCTATCTGCAACCGACCACAAGGAGGCATAGGATCAAGCAGCATTTCCTGCCATTGTGCATGAAATGGCATGAGTTGATACCTATTTAAGGGAGCTAGAATGAACAATATTTGCTAAAAACAAGCTGCTAGATCTAGTTCACGGTCAAGCGAAAGGAGTTACACAATTTCAAAAGCTGCCTCCCACACCACATAGTAACTTCCTGTGTTGGGTCTTTGTTTATGGTCTTCTAGTATCATCCAGCCATCCCTGATTAGGTCAATTCCATTAGCAACCACCTCACCTTAGAACAGAAAGCAAATTAACACACATATGTATTGCCTCAAAGTCTGTGTTGAAAATTTTAAAGTCAATTACAGAGAGCATCACAAGCATGGCCCAAGGAATGAAATTATAATTTCACAAGCTTTCTATTGAAAAGAATTTCAGTCCCTTGTGATCACTGGCCCTTTTGGTTAGTTAACAGTCTTAGCAGCCTCGGAGGGTACATGCTCCTTTCTATGTCTGGTAGAAATGCAGAGCAGCTTAAAAATGCAAGAATAATATGCCCAAACTTTTAAAAAATGGGAATTTCCTGTGAATCAAACACAGGACCATAAGTCAAACATAGGACCCAAAAAGTCAAGGTTTAATGCAAAATCAAGGTGTAGCACAAAGTCACCATGTAAATACCCAGGCTCCCAACATTCTTTTTGGGAGATGCTCCTGCCCAGAGCAGCCCTAAATACCATCGAGCCAAGCCCTGCCTGATCCCGTGCTGTTTTGACCACCGTTGTTCCACTCAAGCCTATTGGTCCCGACCACTGTGTCCATCCATCTCATTGAGGGCCTTCCTCTCTTTTGGCTGAGACTCTCCCAAGTATTGTGTCCATCTCTAGGAACTGGTCCCTTAATAACTCTCTCAAAGTATATGAAATGAAGTCTCCCCATCTTGGTTTCTGTTTTATTTTGTTGTGAAATGTACATCCTTTATGAACCTTGGAGAAGAATGATCATTTTAAAATTAAATTCAAAAGAGGTATTCAATTTTTTTCCATTCAGAATGTGAGGGAAATTTATTCATTTAACATTCATGTAGCATAAAAGATTTTTTCTTAGCTGAAAACTTCATTTTAATCATTGATTTTTGTTAATAATCCTTTTATTGGGAGCTCTTACAGATATCGTAACACTCCTTAGTTCCATCGCCTCCAGCAGAATTGCACAATCGCTACCACCATCAGTTTCAAAACTCTTTCTTTCTTCTCGCATCCTGGTTTCTAAGGAGTGCTCTGCTCTTTTCTGATAAAAATTCATTTACTCTTCTTGACGTGCATGGCACATCCCACGTGGTTGCCAACACTGCTTGTCAAATGCACTGAGCCTTCCATGGTTCTCCCTAGTCACGGTCAGCTTTCACATCTGTGTGTCGTGATGATTCAAAAGAACTGGCTGAGGTTAGGTAATCTTAGCTCTCAAGGTGGCATCTTGGGTTGTTTATAACACTTGAAAAAGGTCTTTTCCAGTATATTTGGCCAACGCAATAATATGTCATTTGATGTCGTTGCAACTACTGCTTCCATAGGCATTGGCTGGAGAAGAAATCAAAATGAAATCCTACCATACATACATCAATTGTGTAAAGCACACTTGTACATTCATTACATCATGCTCAAAACATTTGCTGTCCGCCTGAGCCCCTGACATCAGCTCTGTACTTTTTCCCCCTCTCTCCCCATTCCCTCCTCCCTCATGAACCCTTGATAACTTATAAATTATTATTTTGTCATGTCTTACACCATCTGAAACCTCCCCGCACCCAGCTTCCCGTTGTCCATCCCCCAGGGAGGAGGTTATACATAGATCCCTGTAATCGGTTTCTCCTTTCCACCCTAACCTCCTTCTACCCTCCTGGTATCGCCACTCTCACCACTCACTGGTCCTGAAGGGATCATCTGTCCTGGATTCCCTGTGTTTCTAGTTCCTATCTGTACCAGTGTACATCCTCTAGCCAGATTTGTAAGGTCTAGACAGATTTGTAAGGTAGAATTGGGATCATGATAGTGGGTGGGGGAGGAAGCATTTAGGAACTAGACTAAAGTTGTATGTTTCATCGTTGCTACTCTGCACCAAGAGTGGCTGTCTCCTTCCTGCGACCCTTCTGAAGGGGATGTCCAGTTGCCTACAGATGGGCTTTGTGTCCCCACTCTGCACTCCCCCTCATTCACAATGATATGATTTTTTTTGTTGTTCTTTGATGCCTGATACCTCATCCTTTGTGATCGCACAGACTGGTGTGCTTCTTCCATGTGGGCTTTGTTGCTTCTGAGCTAGATGGCCACTTGTTTACCTTCAAGCAATTGTGCTTTACACAATTGATGTATGCATGGATTGTGATAAGAGTTGTATGAGCCCCCAAGGAAAATGATACAAAATAAATGAAATGAAATGAAATCCTTGACAACTTTAGTCTTTCCTCCACTGATCATGATCTTACTTATTGGTCCAGTGTGAGGATTTTTGGTTTTTAAGTTGAGGGGTCATTCCTACCAAGGCTTGAAGTCTTAGCAAAGATAAACTCAGAGACCTTGAGTAGAAGATTCCAAAAGCTCTCGCCCTTCCTTTTCCCCATGCAGCACACACAATTGCCAGTCCTGGTCATCGTGGCCAGCGGGCATGCGCAGCGAAAGGCCCTTGGGCCATGCGGGTGAGGCAATTCTGGTTTTCTTCGTGGGATGGGAAGTAACGCGGGAAATGAGAGGGGCAGGAACCAGTGACGTCATTCTAGCACCTGCGCAGATGCGCCATTTCTCACTCTCATCCGTGTTCTCCGCATTCGGTGTCGTTCCTCATGGACACACTTGGTCAGGACGCCCTTGCAGAAGCTGGAGGGGGAAAGGGAGGGCTTTTTGAAGTAATTCCTCCTCATAGTCATGTTCTTTACGGTATTTCACCTGATAATTTTTGTTTTCATCGTGGGATGGGACGTAACGTGGGGGGTGGGGGTGGGGTGTTGCGGCTGCGACCCAGGAACCAATGACGTCATTCTAGCCATTTCTCACCCTCGTCCGTATTGGGGTGGGGGTGGGGTGTCACGCTGCGTTGGAGCCAGTGACGTCATTCTAGCGTCTGCGCAGATGCCCCGTTTCTCATCTTCGTCCATGTTCTCTTTGTTCGGGCACCGGAGGTGTCCATCCTCGCGGGCGCACTTGGTCAGGACGCCCTTGTGAAGCTGGAGGGAAAAAGCAGGCCTTGCTGAAGGCATCAACCCCATATCCATGTTCCTCACAGCAGTTAACCTGGTGTTTCTCGTGGAAAGTGGATGTTACCAAGCGCCACAGCGGTCTTTCCATGGTGGGCGCAAGGGAAAAGACAGCCACGGTCATCTGTAGGGACGGGTGCATCATGGGTAATCTCTACCAATACCTTCTGTTGACTGCATATTTGCTCCATTTCAGACTGAAGAGGTCGGGAAACATGGTTTCTCCTTGGACAGCTTTGGTGGCTTCTGGGGAAACCTGAGTCATTGTATCCACCAGTTTTTCCTGGAGATCCAAATATATTATCCTGTCACAGAGGGCGCTGCCGTAGAACTTGAAACTTTCTATTGATGACTGCTGAGTGTGTCATTCCCTACATGCTCTGCCACCTGATTGCCTGGTTCACGAGGCTGCTCGGTTGTTAGGTTTTCTTTAACTTTTGTATAAGACACCCCTAGGGTGTGAACCTAAGTGATAAGCCTCCTGGTTGTAAAGGATGGAAGGTGTGACCCCAATAAACAAAGCAACAAAACAAAACTCACAGCTCTGTTATAAGGATGCAGATAACCTCAATTCTTGCAGAGCTAGATAAGAGGAGTAATTTCTACCAAGTGGCAGCCATGCTTATCCCAGAAGAGATCATAGGACAATAGATAAGCTTTCATGGAATTTGGTAAGTAAATGACATTGCTGAAAACAAAATTTATGTTCTGAAAGGTAAACTGCTCACCCTATTTACAATTTAAAAAATATGTTTTAAAAGGTAAAATGGTGAGAGCATGCATTATTTATATAGTTATCTATATTCTCTGTACCTCTACCAAGCTGCCATGAATCTCATAAATGAGGGCCTTTCCCTTTCCTTACTCACTTAAAAAATATATATTTGAAAGACAATGAAGCCAGTATAGGTCTAGCTGCTCAGAAAGTGATCACTTGGGAGGGACGATCACTTGGAAGGGACTTCTGTTTTGAAAAGATATCACCCAGGTGTGGTATTTGAAGCATTCTGTATAAATAATCATTCCGGAGCTGAATAGAGGAGGAGCCCAGGTACAATAGTGGGTTAAGCTTCCGGCTGGTAACCAAAAGGTCAGTAAATCTAACCATGTTTGGGGCAAAGCTGACTTTGCCCCACAGGGCACTCACAGACACAGGGGCAGTTCTGATCTCCTGTGTGGGCTCACTAGGAGCCAGAACCGATGGTTCAGAATTTGAGCACTGGGTGTCAAAAACGAAGAAGAAGAAGACTACAAAACAACATCAAAGATAACAGGATTACCTTGACTGAAAACAATCTAGTCTCTCTTTGGTATTGAAGAATAAAAGTTGAGCATTTTGATAAAGAAGAAAGCACACTGATTCGCGTTGCAATCTTTAAAGCCTTACATAAAATGCACACGTGTGTAGCCTGGTTTAGGGCAATAAAATCTTCTGGTGAGCGCTCCAACAGCTCTCTTATCAGCCTGTGCCGTGATGAAGAAGAAGAGACTGGCCTCCCACCCCTGCAGTGGACTGAGTTTCCTGGAACGAGAGCTTGTGCGCTTGTCCATGCCTTTATTCAAATGGAACTTGGAGAGAAAAATCATTCTCGGTGTACACAAACCACAGGAGGCTTTGGGAGGGAGCACACCCTCCCCAAATGAAATGATTCCAATCTTGCAAAGCTTCAACCGGATTCCTGTCTTTCTGAGAGTCGTTGTTCTTTCAATTGTTGTTTGGCCATTGCTAGGTCGGATCAGAGGTGGATTGAGTGCACTTTTAACTGGTTTCATTAAACAGCCACATCTGCAAAATGTTCCTGATTATGATTCTGTGTAACTCACTGAGTGCCATTGGAAAACCATGCGATCTTAAGATCACCAACAAAACTTATAAAATGGCTTAAATGCAAAAACAATTTTAACAAATCATCCCCCTCAGTTCTGGGAGAGAAAATTGAACTGCCACCTAGCCAGCAGTAGGATGAAAATCTCTATTTATTTTGGAATAATTGACAGCATCTTGATAAATGTCACATTAGCCATTGAATAAAATCCATTTGGGGTCTATTATCTAAAAATACAACATTTTCCTCTGATAAACCTCCTGAAGCCAAAGCATTCTCTGGGCTAGAATCTTGTGTCAATGAGAAACAATAAGCTTTTCATGCGACTGTTTTCATTCTGAGGTATAAATAACCCGGATCTCAGATAAGAAAAGTATATTTACAGCCTAACTTTATTATTTTAAAATTGTTGTTTTTCTCCTCAAGCTGGTCAGCTGACTGGGAGTTGCTGGAAATCCCTGGACTTTCTATCATGCCTGGGTCAGCAATATATTCTTGGCTTTAGAAACACTGATGTTGAAAACGGAACATCTGGCCTTCCCGTCCCATTTAACGCCCCTTCCCCCCTTCTTTACCCCCCAAGAGATCAGCATTTCCCCCTTTGCCCTTCTCTGCCTTAAATAACATTCACAACATACAACTGGACTTATATTTATTTGTTTGGGGGCTACTCAATTTGATACAAAATTCCCAGCTCTGAACAACTTCTAGGAGTGTCATATTCCAACGCTTGATAAACCACTGCAAAGCATGGGTTGAAGTCATTGAGGGTGGGTGCTAGGAGCTGCCACTGGAAAAAGGCATCCTATGTGGTAGAGAGTTAGTGGAAGCCAGAAAACGTCTCAGTGAGATGGGTTGAAACAGTAGTCACAAAAAAGGACCAAGGCTACCCGTGATGATGACGATGACCAGCAGTGTTCTGCTGGGCTTACACAGGGTCACCGGCGTCACCTTAACTACAACAAACCAAAACAAACAGGATTATTGTGCTGCTGCCTAGTCTCCTGCTGATCCTCCCATCATAATGTCCTGGCCTTGGAGTTCTTCCAGCCCTGGAACTGAATGCAGCATTCAATGCGTAGGTGATAGGTGTTGCCTTTTTCTTTGCTTTGATGGGTTTCACAAAACAATCTATCAACCTCAGATTTGAAGAACCCCTAGACCAACATGAGTCATTTACTATGTACCCCCACCCAGGTGCTTTCCTGGGAAGCACAGCTAGTTTCCACACAGGTGAGGAAGGATGCAGAAGAGAAAGGTGTTAGGTCCCATGTACTGTCACCCCAACTTGGCCAGCATCCATTGCCAGGATGTGGATTTCCACTCGCGGCCACCCCACAGTTGCAAAATAGAACGTCTCCATGGGGTTGGTTTTCTCGTCTGTACTCTGTATGAAAGTGGATGGCCAGGCCTTTCAGTACGTCCTTCGGTGAGTTGAGCCCTCCAACCTTTCCATTTGTAGCTGATTGCAACCCAAGAAGACCACAGAAAGCAGAGTTAGGAGCGAGCCTGTAGCATCCCCAGATTCATCCAAAACATGCTGCATACACTGGAGTGCAGACCGTGGCTAGGGTGACTGCGGATCCCCCCCCTCTCCTTCTGGACTTTTCCAAAAGGGGAAATCGTTTCCTTTCTACGACTGGGACATGCTTTGCTAATTCTGGCTTCTCCAGTTAATGGTCCCTTCAATTATTCAGGACTTGTGAAGTAGAATTTCACTTGTATTTCCCCTGCCAGACCTTCTTGATTCCCTAGCAAGCCATTTGACTACTGTTGAAAGTCTCAAGGGAATTTCAAGAGCCTTTGAACTAAAGGGTAATTATACATTTGATTGAGAAGTGTAGTTTCTGTGGACTTTTCGAAGGCCATTATGAGGCGGGCAGGACCCAGTTGAGTTTTTGTCAGCTGATTCATCTAAAACTTGGTCTGAAAGTGGAAATGATGGCTTTTTGAGTTGATCTGAATGCCAACTTTGAAGAGATGGTGTGGATTTTTGAGGGAGCAAGGACATGCACCAGTGATCAGGTATCCTAAGGGTCCCGAGCCTCTAAGTTGCTTCTCCTGTGTTTGAAGTGTTTGGTATCAATTCAAGGAACTTCAGACTCCATCCATTGCGTTCGCACTTAGATAAGATCACACTTATACACCTTTCCCTGCTTAGGAGCCATTGAATGATGTATAAATAAGAACAAGCACTTTATTTAGTGTCAATGAAAAAATTGCTACGTAATAACTATAAAAATGTGATGGTTTTTTTTTTCATGTTTAAGCTAACTTTGAAAACAAGCTAAGTTTGTGTTCAAGGCAAAGCCCTCAGAGCCACTTGGTGAGTCTGTATTGAATAGTTGGCTTTCTTTTTCCTGTGATACAGCAAGAAGTTCATCCAAATACAGCCATGCCTCCACAACATAAATCATTCAGAAGAACTGGTAAATTTCCATGTGATTCAGTCAAATCCTTTAAACCCCACCGGAGAATTTACTTGCTTTTGGCTTGGTTCACCATATTAGGAAAACCTGTCTCCAGGGACATGGTGGTTAATGAGAATGGGCCAGAAGCAGATGTCCTAAACTCAGCTCTGTTAGCCTTAGGTTTGCTTACATGGTGTTTCTCTGGGTCAAGAGTTCCTGAAGAAGTTTCCTTTGTGTGTCCTCAATACCCCTCTTGGCTGCCTCAATGCCTTGAAAAGAGACAGAAGACTTCCACCTACTATTAAATATAAGGCATAAATGCAGGGGGAGGGTGGAGTGGGGAAGGTCGATCCTCAGTGCCATCGAGTCGCTGACTTATAGTGATCCCCGGTGGGTTTCTGAGACTGTAACTGTTACAGGAGTAGAAAGCCCAGCCTTTCTCCCATTTCACCTGCTGGTGGCTTCAAACTACCAACCATGAGGATCTCAGTTCTGTGCACTACACCCTGTTAGCCCGCTGAGTTACATTCACTGACACTGGACTGAAAAACCAGCCTTAACAAATAAGAGGAATGATGGTTTGGGGCAGCAAGAAGATGAGTGAAATGAGAAGAAAGGAGAAGAAGGCAAGACACACACTGGGATGTGAAGGGAGGGCAGTAGGAAGCTGGTCTACCCATAGGTGTTAGCATAGGTTTTGAAATAGAAATCTACCTTCTGGAGGCAGACAGCATCGACAGATAGTATGAAGGCAAAGCTGAAGTTCAAGTTGGAAGATCTTCCTGTCCTATTTCGTAAAGTATTATGAGGTAAACATTAACGCACAATATGTGGAAGAGAGGTGTCTGAAGTAGTCTTTCCAGTGTGTTCAGGACTGGGAAGATCATTTCACACAGTTTGGACTGATTGAGAAAATGTAAATGCCACTGGATGGCAGAGGGGAACAAAGCAAGGGGCTGATACACTCCATTGCAAATTTTATAAATGTCACAACGGGGAAAATCAATCTCCTCTGAGAAACTTGGCACAATCAATTCTGTAAGTGGCTGTATGATGTAGCTATTCCAAATTCACAGAATCTGAGTACAAATCTTTAAAGTCTTATTGGGGATTTCTGTTGATAGTAGCAAAGTATAGCCTTTCCTCATGATCACCTTGATCATCCTGACCTTGGGGAGTTTCAAACAGTTGGGTGGGGAGAGAGATAGTATAAGGAAGAAAATTCAAAGAGTAGTTTTCCAAGTATGTCCTCTTCATTTTCCCTCATCAGCAGATGAGAAGCCCTGCTGGTGTAGGGGGTATGTGATGGGCTGAGACCTGAAAGGCCTGCAGTTTGAAACCCTCAGTCCTCCCATAGGAGAAACATGGGCTTTTTTCCCCCTCTCATAAACAGTTGCAGTCTCAAAAACTCACAGGGATGTTCCACCCTGTCCTATAGGGTCTCTCTGAGTTGGCATCGACTTGATGGCAGGGAGATTTTGGGTTTGGGGTAGAGGAGGTACTGGTTGTGTGTGTGTGTGTGTGTGTGTGTGTCTCTCAGGGGTGGGGGGGGCAGGCACATCAGACTTCCCCTGGCTACACAAAGAGAAAGGAGAATCCACCTCTGCAGTTGCCAAAGACAAAATAATGCTCACATGATAAGGTTTCATAGGGAAGGTAACAGGTTACAAATCAGAATATAACATGTTAAGGATACAGTTCTTTTGTCTGCAATGCCCTCCTCAGTCCCACTGGCAGCACACACCTCTGTGTCGTCCTCGACCTCTCAGTTAGTACAACCCTGCCGTCTGATCTCTTTGGGTGCTGGTACATGTCCAAAGGGTACTCGCTCCACTCGGCAAGTCAGCCTCCTGCTCAAAGGCACTCAGTGGTACTCATTCCAGCTCAGGGTCGCATGGCTGCTGCCGTTCTCCCATGAAGGAATTCAAGATGTGTGCCACAGTGGCTCTTCTTTCATGGTGGACGTGGGATTCTCTGACCCTGCTTCTGAAATGGTGTGCTTTGTACTCTGTGGTAGTTATATAATCGTTTTTCAATTTGAGAGACTTCAGAGTGCAGAGGTGGAGTCTAGGCTGTCAATCAGGTCATAGCCAACCAATGAGGCCTCTGTGTGGGCATGGCCTTCTCCTGAGGATTCTGGGAATCCCTGTGTTCCTCCTGGGAGGCAAGAGATACTCTCTCTCTGCAAGCCATTTCTGAGGAGAGGCCACAGGAAGCTACCTTGATGAAGCCAGAACCCTGGGAGCTGGAGGAACCACGTGGAGACCCCTGCCAGGCCTGAGATGCTTACACCGCCACTGGAGCCTCAAGACTTCTCACCCATTGACCTGCAATCATCCTGCATTTGATGTCATTGCATGTGTTTCATGAGTCTGAAGAGGACTTTATAGATTGGTATCAGACATATGGGCTAATATTGAACTTATGGATTTGATCTGTACTGGGTTGAGATGTTTTCTCAACATTCAATTTCTCTTGTATATAAACCTCTTCCTTATACACATGGGTGTCTATGGATTTGTTTCTCTAGTCTACCTGGACTAACACATACCCAATAGAATGGCAAAACCAATCCTCTCATTAGAATCCCATTCACCCTATTTCCACGATCCCACGAAATCATTTGATGGGAGTTACAAAGAGTGTGGACAGAAGAGCCATTCCAAGTAATGTAATTTTATCATAGTAGTTAATGAAGTTCTGTGGTGGAGCAAAGAGTGAAGTACTTGACAGATAACAAAAGATTAAAGGTTTGAGTTCACCAAGAAGCACTTTAGGCACGATTCCTAGTGATCTATTTCCAAGAAGATCAGTTATGAAACATTCTGTGGCATACCGTTCTTCTGAGACACAGATGAGATCACCATGAGGGGAATCAATGGCCACTAGCAGCAGATTTTGTGGATTCTGTGACTGCCCTGCTTTGCCTTTGGTAAGACAGATTCTGTCTTCAAAAGTGATCTAAAGCAGCAGAGCTAGAGAATTCATTATATATACATATGTATGTATTTTCCTGAAATACAATGGATCTGTTAGAGAGAGATGGAAAGCACTCCTTCACTCACATCCAAGAGAATCATGGGGCCACAAATGGGCTCTTGGCAACAAGTCGCCCATTGCAGTTAATTCTTCCTTAAATGAGAATATAGATTGATTTTTGAGATCTGTTTCAGAAAGATCAAGTTAAATATAAGATAGCATAAAATTAAAACAGATAAGAATAGATATCAGGAGATACCAAAGAGTCTCTATATTTATCAACTGAGTGTAGCTAGGTGTCTTACTTTAGACCTATAACTCTAGCCTAAGTTAAGGTAATTTTCCTCCTGTGTATGTGAAAGATGGACCATGAATAAGGAAGACCAGAGAAGAACTGATGCATTTGAATTATGGTGTTGCTGAAGAACAACAACAACAACAAAAATCTGTCTTGGAGGAAGTATTACCAGAATGCGTCTTAGAGTTGAGGAAGACCCTCAACCAGATGGGTTGACACAGTACTTGTAACAGTGGGCTCAAGCACACAATGCATGTAAGGATGACACAAGGCCAGGCAACACCGTGTGCTGTGGTACATAGGTCCACTTGGGTCAGAGCGAACTCAGTGG
Organism: Tenrec ecaudatus; assembly: GCF_050624435.1. Classification (NCBI taxonomy): domain Eukaryota; kingdom Metazoa; phylum Chordata; class Mammalia; order Afrosoricida; family Tenrecidae; genus Tenrec; species Tenrec ecaudatus. The sequence continues at coordinate 73,933,910 of NC_134538.1, forward strand.
CACCTAACAACAGCAAGGTTTCTGTGGCCGGAGCACAGGCCTCACGATCTGAACAGAAGTGCTCCTTCAAATGTGAGCTCAGCTTCAATGCATCCCTCACTCAAGTCCCCCAGGTGTTAGAAGTAGACTAATCTTTGGTCTTTTTACCTCCCAGTTAACACGCACATTTAAATTTAAACCATGATTTCTCAATGAACTACCTTATCCTTTGTTAACTGGAAAATACACAGTTCTGTGGTGCTGGAGGAGGGACTTGTTTGCAGCAACCTCTCTGGTGCTCAGGCTGTTCTGGTGTTGTGTGTTCCTGTGCCTCCTGTACATGTTAGCACCAGACACAGGATCTCCTACTTCAAGGGGCAATCAATCACCAGGACCCAGTGGACTGTTCTGTAAAAGCAATTGGTGGGTAGTTAGGTCCAGATTTAGGGGACCCAAATCCAGGGGTGGGGATGCGGTTGGGGAGTAACAGTTGGTGCATTTGACACTGCCCAGAAGGCAGAGCGCCATAAGGGGCCGTGTGACCGACACATGCGCACCGGGCCACTGCTGCTCCTCTCTGAGGTGGTGACAGCTTATGACACTCTAACTGCTGCTGCTGATCTGGTGGAAAGAGTCCGTGAAATGTTATTGCCAGCCTACTATTTCTCCATTAACTTCTCTATTGCCAACATGAGTAGTAGAAGAAGAAAAAAGAGTTTACCAATATTTCCTTTATTTTTATAGCAAGGTACTAGTAGGGAAGCTGTCATGTTCCTTTATAGTCTTGTATTCAGATGACCTACTTTCAACGAGTATGAACACCTAGCAAGTCCTAATACTATCTGAGCCCAATCTTTTTTCAAAAAGAGTGAAGGACACATATCAAGATAAAGAGAGAAACCCTTATGAGACTGTGTTAGACTATCTCAAGGACCAGTACGAAGTGTGATTAGAGACGTCCAACATCTGGATAGGCCATTCCACCCTGGAGCCCACAACCAATAAACTGGAACCACACAGTTAGCGGTGCTGGTTAAAAGCAGCCTTCGTTTCAAATCCTGACACCTGATACCATCCTATGTGACTAGCTTAAGTCAAGTTCTTCCTGGAGCAGATCCTGAGCCAAGGATTAAGAAGCAAGTGATTTACCAACAAAGAGATCCCAGGAGCAAATGAATGCTTGAGAAGTGGCCTGCAGAAGGAGAAGCAGCAAAGTGAGGGTTCAAGTTCAGTTCAAGTCCAGCCTCAATTTGACTTCTGGGGAGATCTGAAGCCACTGAGTTGATTCAGAAGCAAGGAAGCCCAGCTTTTGTATTTGTACTTCAGTTTATCATTAGCTCCAGCACCCATCTGCCAATGTGTTGTCCTAGGGTGGCTTGCTTGTTGCTACGAGGCAGGAAGTTATGCCATTGGGGTGGCAAATACCATTAGGGTCACCCATGCCTGACAGGTTTCAGCAGAGCTTCCAGACTAAGACAGATTAGGAAGAAAGACCTGGGGACCCACTTCTGAAAATTATCCTATGGAAAGTCTTTGAACCACAAGAGAATCCTGTGTGAGGCGGTGCCGGAAGGTGAGATGCTAAAGTAACAGGCACTCTACACAACAGCGGCCACGACTATGACTGTACCAACCATCCGGAAGACAGTGCAGCGTGATGCAAAAGCATTTGTTCTGCTGTCTGTGAGACCGCTGACAGCAATAATAATCATTATTCATGAAAAGACTCAGGTCTAAAGTCCTGTGTTGTAATTACCATAGCCACTGGCATTCCCCAGAAGGATTTCTTAGCTATAAGTCATAGCAGCAAGCACAATGATGCTGAGGGATGGGTGCAGAGCCCAGATGAGGAGGATCAGAGGTGGAGCACCCAAGGCACCTCCTGCAGTGGCCTAGTACCCTTCTGTGTAAAATAGAGATATCAGCAAGCACCTCAGGTAATCCTTGTGATCATTTTATGGAGATCCCATAGGTAAAACGCACAGAAGCAGGCACAGAGAATGTGTTCAGCTAAATAGCACCCATTAGATTCTCCTGCTGGCCTGTCACTATCAACACCACAAGGACAGGGATAGCATCTCCCTCATCGTCACTGTGTCCTCGCGCCCTAGAAAAATGGTTGACAACACTTGTGCAGCTTGAAGGTAAAAACAGCATTGCAGGGATACATGAGCCTTTACCAAAGACCAAAAGCTAAATCCCGTGGGGATGAGATACTTTCATGATTCGTGTCATCAAGACTGTTCTGACTCACAGAGATGGAACCAAACAGGGTCTGGTCCTGTGCTATCCTCAGAATCGTGGTGCTTGAGCCCATATTGCAATCACTGCAGTCATCTGTCTTCTTGAGAGTCTTCCTCTTTATTAATGACCCTCTTCTTCACCAAGCATGGTGTCCATTTCCAGGAACTGCTCCCTCCTGATAACACATCCAAAATACATAGCATGAAGTTTTGTCATCCTTGCTTCCAAAGAGAATTCTGGCTGTACTTCTTCCAACCCAAATGTATTTGTTCTCTTGGCAGTCCATGATAGATTCAATATTCTTTGCCAGCACCATATTTCAAAGGCATCCATTCCCTAGTCTTCCTTATTCCGTCCAGCTTTTGCATGCATATGAGGCAATTGAAAGTACCATAGCTTGGGTCAGGCTCATATTTGCTTTTAAGTACTTTAAAGAGCTCTTTTGCAGGAGATTTGTCCAGAAAATATTGCATATGATTTCCTGGTTGCTAGTTCCAGGGAATTGATTCAGGACCAAGTAAAACAAAACCTTTGACAATTCCAATCCTTTCTCTGTTTATCATGACCTTACTTATTGGTTAAGTGATGAAGAATTTTTTCTTTTTTTTAATAATTTATGGGCAATCCAATACAATTAAAATTTTCAGTCCTATTAAGAAGATTTGTGTAACCATCACTACAATCAATTTCAGAACATTTCCTTCTCTCACTCCCATCCTCCCTTCCCGTGCCTCTACCCAGTTACTGCCCTAATGGATCTACCTATCCTGGATTTCAAATACAGAAAAATCATACAAACCAAAACACAATTGTAATCCATAGACGCCTGTAGTCATTGATCTTCATCATTAAAAACTTCAAGTCTTCCTCATTTTCAGTAAACAAAGTTGTGTTATCTGCATGTGCTTGTTGTTAATGAACCTTCCTCTGATCCTGATGTCATCCTCTTCTCCATAATAGTCCAGTGTCTCAGATTATTTGTTGAGCATACAGATTGAATAAATATGGTGAAAAAACACAACCCTGACACACAGCTTTCCTGATTTTAACCAATCCAGTATCCCCTGGTTATGTTCAACAGCAACCTTTCAGTCTAGGTACAGATTCTGTGTGAGCACAATTAAGGATTCCATAAATCCTTATATTTGAAATACTATCCATAATGTATTATGCTCCAGCCAGTCAAATGTCTTTACATAATCCATAAAACACAGTTAAGCATCTTTTAGCCAAGATTTGCCTGCTATCAGCAATGATATATCCCATGTTTTATGTTCACTTGTGAATCCAGCTCTGAATTGCTATGTGAGGTAGTGAGCATGTATCAGTTAAAATATTGAATGATGCATGAAGCATCAAAAGAAGGTGGAAAGAATACAGTCACTCTACCAAAAGATCTAGTCACCATCCCACCATTTCAGGAGATAGCATCTGAGCAAGAACCAATAGTGTTGAAGGTGCACGTTCAAGCTTCACTGAAAGCATTAGCCTAAAACAAGGCTCCAGGAATCGAGGAAATACCAATCAAAAGGTTTCAGCTCAAAGCACTGGAATCACTCACTCGTCTATGTCAGTAAATTTGGCCAACATCCTAAGAGTTCCATATTTTTATCCATTCCAAAGAAAGGTGACACAACAGAATACAATAATTATAGAACAATATCTTTGAGATTACGTGCAAGTAAAATTTTGCTGAAGACCACCAAAGAGTAGTACAGTGACAAGGAGCTACCAGAGGCTCAGGGCAGATTCAGAAGAGGACATGGAAAAAGGGATGTCATTGCTGATGTCAGATGGTTCTGACTCAAAGCAGAGAATACCAGAAAGATGTTTACTTGTGTTGTATTGACTGTGCCAAGGCATTCACTGTGTGGATCATGACAAACTATGGATAACTTTGAGAAGAGTGGGAATTCCAGAACATTTCATTGCGTTCAGGTAGACCTTGTACGTAAATCAAGAAGCAGTTTTGTGAACAGAACAAGTGACTACTGAATGGTTTAAAATCCAAAAATGTGTGAGTCATGGTTCTATCCTTTCACCATATTTATTCAATATGCTGAGCAAAGAATGCAGCATCAGGAATGGGGGAAGGCTCATTAATGACCGGTGAAATGAAGATGACACATTCTTGTTTGCTGAAAGTGAGGGGGGCTTGAAGCACTTTCTGATGAAGATTAAGGATTGCAATCATCACTATGGATTACAACTCAATGAAAGAAGACCAAAATCCTCACAACTGGACCAATAAATAATATCATGATCAATGGAGAAATGGTTCAAATTGTCAAGGATTTTGTCTTGCTCTGATCCACAATCAAGCTCATGGAAGCAACAGTCAAGAGATCAAAAGATATGTTGCATGGGATGACTAACTGTGCTACCCATGAGGACTAGGGTGCACCTAGCCCAAGCCATAGGATTTTCAAATGCATCATATGCTTGTGAAAGCTGAATACTGAATAAGGAAGATTGAAGAAGACTCAATGCATTTGAATTGTGGTGCTGGGGAAGAATATTCCAAGTACCATGGACTGCCAAAAAGACAAAATGGTCTGCATTGGGAGAACTACAGCCAGGTGCTCCTTAGCGGCAAGAATGGCAAGACTTTGTGTTATGCACTTCGGACATGCTGTCAGGAGAGACTACTCCCCGGAGAAGGACATCGTGTTTGCTAAAGTTGGGGGTGGGGGGAGGAGTGAAAAAGAGGAAGGCCCTCGAGGAGTTGGATTGACACAGTGACTTACCAACAATGGGCTCAAGCATAGGAACTATTAGGAGGCTGGCACAGGAAGGGACAGTGTTTAGTTCTGTTGTGGCTATGGGTTGGAACCAAATGGATGTCACCTCACAACAACAAGGACAACCACAACTAAAATCTCTGCATTTGACAACAGGTAGAAATAGCGTTCTCATGAGAAGAAGTGAGCGTACCTGACATACATGAAAGTGATAATTGGGAATCACTAATCCTACTTCTGTTGGTAAAGATCAAAACCGCTTTTTTTCTGAGTTTAGGGATTGGCATGGACTAGCGTAAAGGGGGCTATCTGATTCAGTGGTATATATCATGGTATTCAATTGACTCGTAAGTCTCAACCCGGCAGTCTCATTTCTTGAGAAGTAAGAATAGGGTGGTCTAGTGATTTTTCAAACATTTTGATATCAGAATCTCTCTACAGTCTTAAAAATTACAAAAGCATCTCCCAAACTTTAATTTATGTAGGTTTCAGTTAACTGTGGAGTCCCTGTGTCATGAAAAAGGGTTTCTGTGTTTGGCTTCTAGCCAGAAGGCTGGAGGTTTGAGTCCACTCAGAGGCACCTCAGAAGAAAGACCTGGTGATTTACTTCTGAAAAATCAGTGATTGGAAACCCTAGGGAGAACCTCTCACTGAACGATGACCAGGGTGACCCCACCAGCTGCTCCTCAGGAGAAAAGATCAGTTGATCTTCTCCCATAAAACGTTTCCTGAAGGAAATCTTGTGCAGCAGCTCTGCTTTGTCACTTAGGGCCACCAGGACTTGGACTCTTCCCTTGGCCGTGGGCTTGGTTTGATTTTACACTTGTGTCAAGCCATGCCGTATTGTGGATACAAAAGCACACATCGTTAGTTGGGTCAACTCCACTTTAATAAAGCTGTATTTAAAAATTAAAAGAACAAAGGAGTACAATTCTACTCCAACACACACGAGGCGGCCGGCCGTGAGTTAGGGTTGAGTCACCAACTGGTTAGTAGTTGCAGCCAGCAATATTTACCATATTATAAATGGAAACTCAGAAAATTTCACCATATTGAGTTATTCATTTATTTTAAATAGCCATGACAAATCCATTACATGTTCATATAAATAGTTTTATGAAACCAGTATTTTTTTAAAATGTAGTGAGAACAGTGCCATTGTTTTATGTAGTCACAAAAAACAAAACCACGAGTTACTGCTATTGAATTCTTTTACAACTCAAGGTATCCAGGGGATTGTGCCTTCGCCCAGGTGTCTGTCTGAAGCCTGACTCTTCCATCTCCCTTAAGTCTCTGCTCAAATGTCATTTCTTCATTAGGTTAGATGGCAGTTTCAGCCTCATCACTTTCTATTCCTCTTTTTCTCCTTGTTTCCCGCCCATGTGACCTCTCAATTTCTAACATAGTTTGCTGACTTTGTTTAGACTGCTTCTCTCTACTCCATGTAGGCTCCCTGAGGGCGGGGATGTTTGCCTTACCTGTTCACCGCTAGATCTCTAGCTTCCGGAGCAATGTTTAGCGCAAAGTAGGCACTCATAAATAAGTCGTTGCTGAAGGAATAAGCAAAAGAAAATTGTTGAAGGATATTGAAAGCGCCAACACATCGGTCTTAGAGGCAGTGCGGCCAGAATGCACCTTAGAATTGAGGACGGGGGGCTTTTCTCATATACTTTGCACATATTCCCAAGAGAGACCAGTCCCTGGAAAAAAAGACGCCATCGCTGCTAAAGTAGAGGGCCTGTGATGGGCGTAAACACAGCAATACTTGTGAGGGTGGCACACCACTGTGAGTTGGATCTGACTTGATGGCACCCAGCAACAACATGAAAGACTTGGTGTTGGGGCTGTAGTTGAGATTGTGGGGTATATTTTATACATTTTTGGTCTGCTCCCTCCATCCTCCGTCACCCGGGTCTCAGCACACTGGTCAGCCACTGACATTATCCTTGGACCATGCAATACTGCCCTGATTCAAGCCCTTGACCCCATTTGCTGTTTGTGACCCTAGAGGTGAAACCTCAGCGGCAGTAGCTTTTGTGTTTTCAAGGATCTGTCATTGCTAGCAACAACACACAACCGCACACAAAATGCCGATTGCAAAACTGTTAAGGAGCATGCGGAAAATATTCATTTCCATGTGAACACAAATGATCACATATAAACTCAAGAGTGGCTGCCTTGGAAGATAACCATCTACCACCAAGAGACTGCTCTCCATATGCAGAGGCATTTGTTTATTTTACCTATGAGTAGTCCTGGTCCCACAATCAGAATCCATTCTGATGACTCCCTCATATAGGGGTGTGTGTGTATATATATGTGTGTGTGTGGGGGGTATGTGTGTGTATATATAAGCACGTATTTTAGTTTTCCTTATCAGTGCCTTTATTATCATTACCTGATCATTAGGGGTATTTGGAGGTTGGAAACATTACATTTAAACTTACCAGATATACTTTAGCAAATACATACAAAATACACACGTCATTAAAAATGTACTCTGACGATGAGGAAGAGTTGGGCAACATTGGCATTTGTCAGTTGGGATAACCATTCCACTTGGGGAAGCTTCTGGACCTCGTGGATTGTCCCTGGGGAGGCAGATGGTGTTTCTACTCAGAAAATTAGAGTTGTCTGCATGGTGTCTTTCTTACTCACTCTTTTGTGTGCTAACATTTCACTGCTTCCTTACGCTGCTTATTGGATTTATTTAGCAAAGTGTTTAGGGCTTGATCTCATGACCTTGATTGAGTTCAGAAAACCCAAACTACCTGGCAGTGTTCTGAACAGTAAAGCATAAAATTGCACATCTGTGAGTTGACCTCTGAGAAAGATAATATCAGCAAAGTACATGTTGCGACACTGTTTGTAGTACATGTTGGTAATGATAAGATGTACAAAGGAGGATGAAAAGAATGGCTTTCAGTGTGGTTTGTTGAAACTTAAACTTATAAGTTGAGGACTGCTATATTATAAGTGTTTGTGAAAAAATTGAGATATTTGGTGGTGGTGGTGGTGGTGGTTGCTGCTGAGTCAGCTATAACTCAGAGACCTTAGGTATAACTGAAGGAGACTTTGCCCTGCCCTGTGCCATCTCCCTGGGCATTGGCAGGTTTGAGTACATTGTGAGGCTGCATGGATTCGCCTCATTAAAGGTTTCTCTCCTTTTTTTCCTGGCCCTCCATTGTACTGAACACCATGTCCTTTTCTAGTAACTGGTCTTTCCTGGGGATGAATGCATCAGTCCTTTCTGTGTCTTCCTTTTCCATGGGCCAGCTTTCCCATGGATATGAAGGGACTGAAAGGACATCGCAATAACACCTCCCCTGTAAAACATTTGGCTATTTCATGATTATATTTAGTTTATGTGGAATATAACTTAAAACCCGCTGAATCAAACTCCATGAATCTTTTAAAGGCTCTTCAAGCATCGTCTCTGAAAGAGGACCTTTATTTGTTCCTAAGTCCCTGTAACCCAGTATTGTATTGATGGCTCACGAAACCCTAACTTAAACCATACCGGTGACCTTGGATTAAGAAACGTTATATTTTATTTTATTGTAAAATGTAAATAACAAAAGTTTGCCATTATTACTAATTTTAAGTGTATAAGTCAGAGACATTCATATTATTTTACTATTACCACTATCCTTTTCCAAGTTTTTTTTATCACCTCAAATAGAAATTAGTAAACTGTCAGCAATGATTCCTATTCTCCTTGCTCTTCTTTGGTTACTGATAATAAACTTTTGTTGCCAAGCATCTGCCTATTCTAGATATTTCACATAAGCAAAATCATACAATGTTTTCCCTCTTGTATCTGACTTATTTCACTCTATATAATTTTTTTAAGGTTCATTCATGTTGGAGTATGTATCAGAACTTCATTTGTCTACATGCCTGAATAATACTTTTTAGTGTATACTCCATATATAATATGACATTTATACTGAAGGATGGAAACAAGCCATAATCAGATGACTAGGAAAAATGTGGGATATATATATATATACACACACATACATATATATACACCCACACATATATCACATATATATGAATGGGAAATGTATGCATACATATCATATACATATTTCCAAGTTATATATATGCGTGATCGTGTGTATAGCACATTTTCCCCATTTACTTGATTATGAATTATTTCCACCTTTTAGCTATTGTAAATAATGCTGCAATGTGCATTGGTGTACACTGTTTGAATCTGTGATTTAAAATCTTTGGGGTATGTTCCTAATATCACAATTCCTGAATCATAGGGAGCCCTGGTGGTGTAATGGTTATGCATTGGCCTGCAATCTGCAAGGTCCACAATTGAATCTACTAGCCACTCCATGGGAGGAAGATGGGGCTCTCAACTCCTGTAAACAGTTACAGTCTCAGAAACTCAGAGGGGCAGTTCCAGCTTGCCCTAGACTGAGGGTCGCAATTAGTCAGCATCAACTCGATAGCAGTGAGTTTGGACTTCCGAGATGGTGATTCCGCATTTAGCTTTTGGAAGAGTTATTGTTTCCATAGCAGCTGCACCAATTAACATTCCCACCAGCATTGCTGAAAGCTTCCCATGCCTTTAGTCCCCACTACTACTGCTTTTTTTGTTGTGTTTTTTTCTGATGATAACCATCCTAATGTGTGGAAAATGGTATCTCAAGGTAGTTTTAAGCTGTGTTTCCCTAGTGAAGAAATAAAGGAGACTGAGTGGTGCCCATGGTTTGCTTTGGGTTGCTAATTCCAGAGGTTATTGGTTCAAACCCACCAGTGACTAAACAGAAGGAAGGCCTGTCATATTGCTTCTGCAGAAATGACAGCCAAGGAAGCCCTGTGGAGCAGTAGTAACCTGCAACACATCTTGACTCCTTCTGCTGGACCCGATGGTAACATGTTTGATTCTGTAATAAAGAAGGAGGTTTTGATCAATCTTCTAGGCAAGGAATTCAATTGTAGACTAACTTTTATATGACTTTAAGACAGTTTAATAAATAAATCTTCAGTTCAGAAAAATAAAACCTATGCAAGACAATAAAAACATTTTCCGGTTCTTTCTCATTTTTATAGTGTTGATATTTCCTTGACTAGAATCAATTCTTTCACCATAAATTTTATACCAAGTTTTTCATTAATCAATTAGTAATTCTTGGTCTGTAATAAATATTACAGATTATAGTTTTTGCTAGCAGAAGTTTCATTCTGTGCTTATTTTCATCAAGTCCAATTTCTTGATCTTAATTATGTAGATGTATGCTTTGGAAGAAATGCTTATACTCCTCTCAATTTTAGTCAAGAAATTGTTTCTAATGTAACTTGATAATTTTATTCTATGAGGAAACTTCTAAAAGTTTGCGGAAATTAAATTAAAAGATAAAAAATTAAAAGACTAAATTTCATTCCTCAACATACGCTCCACTGGGACTAAACACTTGGTTACCAAGGAGCCCAGTCAGTCCATCGCTGAAGGGGTGGAGATCCTGGGAACTTATCCATGTCAATGCAGTCTCTTTTACATTAGTCACTGAAGAAAAATAGATTCCTTTTACATCTATATTTTTTAAAGATTAGGGCACAAAAGTCATCAGAAGGAAGTAGATCAGGACTGAAAGGTAGATACCTAATGATTTCCCATTGAAATTTGCAAAATCGCCCTTATTGGATGAGAAGGATGAGCAGTCTAAGTGCCAGGGTGAAGAATTCTCTAGTGAAGCTTTCCCTGGTGTTTTTCTACGGAAGTTCTGGCTAACACCTTCAAAACACTCCCAGAATACTCTTTATATCTTCAGAAAGCCAACCAACACTATACCATGAGCTGCTCCTGCCCCAAACGGTAGCCATGACCTTTGTGATTAAATGATCCACTTTGTCTTCATTTAGGTTATTCTCGCCTCTTGGCAACTCTAACTTCTAGTGCTTCATCTTCAAGATTGTCCTGCTAAAGCCATGTTTCATCTCCTATTATAATTCCTCAACCCCAAGAAATATCAAGTAATGGTTCAGGACCTTGATCCTCCTGGTTGTGAACTTCCACTGAAAGCCCTGCGCGTGTCTGCAGCTGATCTGGCACAACTGCAGTCATCAAGCTGAGAGTTTGCTTAACTTTAATTTTTTTTAGGCTCTCTTATTGCTATTTTTAAAAATCATTTTATTGGGGCCTCCTACAGCTCTTATCACAATCCATTGTGTCAAGCACATTTGTAAATATGTTGCCATCATCATTTTCAAAACATTTTCTTTCCACTTGAGCCGTTGATATCAGCTCCTCACTTCTCCCTCCCTCCCTCCCTCATGAACCCTTGAAACTTTATAAATTATTAGTATATTTTCATATCTTACACCAACCAATGTCTCCCTTTACCCACTATTATGTCGTCCGTCCCCCTGGGAAGGGGTTATATGTAGATCATTGTGATTGGTTCCACTACTCTCATTATTGACCCCAACTTTAATTTTTTTAGTCAGAATTTTAACTAAAACAATTGTTTCTGTGGTTAATCATTAGTTCTCATCAATTAAGCAAGAACAAGGTTTTGTCTTTGCAAATCGATGTAGGCTTCATCTTTAATATCATTTTGTCCCTTCTTCCAATGTGTTATCCATTTATAGACTGTTGATTTCTTTAGGAAATTGTCTCCACAGACTTTTCATAAAGCATTGATGATTTAGCCATGTTTCTCATCTTTGTGATAACTGGGTTTTGTGTCAATTTGGGTAGTCCAGGGTTCTCAGTGGTTTGCCAGTTGAGGCCTCTGTATAATAATGTAATCAACTCCATGATAGGATCTGCTCAGAGCAGCTCAACAGTTGTGGGAAGATTAAGGTGAGATACTACCCCATAATCAAGTCACAGTTCTGATGCAATTGGACGAAATTTCATCAGAGACATGGCTTAATCATTTTTAAGAAGATTCTATGGGCAGGTTTGTCTATTTTTACTGACTTAGATCCTGCATTTGTCTCACTGACCTCTAGTTCTTTGAACTTGAGCTGACTGTCTGATATATTGCCTGCCAACCATAGGAGCTATCAGCAGCCTTTCATTTTGGTGGCTGACCTTGGATTCATCTGCCTTTGCATACACCAGCCTGTGACCCTTCTGCTTCCTGGATCATCAGCCCCAGCAGCTACACAAGTGAGGGGAAGTTTGTTTTTGTTGTTGTTTTAAAATCACTTTATTGGGAGCTCTTGCAGCTCTAATAACAGTCCATACATCAATTGTATCAAGCATATTTGTACATATGCTTCCGTCATTATATTCTAAACATTTACTTTCTATTTGAGCCTTGGTATCAGCTCCTTTTTCCCCTCCTCATTCCCCCAACCTCCCTTCCTCATGAACCCTTGATAAATGATAAATTATGATTATTTTCTGTCCTAGATTCTCTGTGTTTAGAGCTCTTAGCTGCACTAGTGTCTGTACTTCAGTCTAGCTGGATTTGTAAGGTAGAACTGGGGTCATGATAATGTGTGTTAGAGCATTAATGAATAAGAGGAATGTTATGGGTTTTTGTCGGTGCTATACTGCACCCTGGCTGGCTCAACCCTTCCTTGTGACCATTCTGTGAGGGAATGTCCAGTTGTGTACAGATGTGCTTTGGAGCTCTACTCTGGGCCCCTCATTAGCTTTGGTATTATTGTTTCTTCTGGGTCTTCTGATGCCTGATACCTGATTTTGTTGACACCTCATGATCACATAGGCTGGTGTGCATCTTCATGTGGGCTTTGTTGCTTCCCAGATAGATGGCTGCTTGTTTATCTTCAAGCTTTTAAGATACCAGGCACTATAGCTTTTAATAGCCAGGCACCAGCAACTTTCTTCACATTTGCTTATGTGTCATTTTGTCTTCAGCGATTATGTCAGGAAGGTGAGCATCACAGGTTATTAGGACAAAGTGTTCTTACATTGAGGGAGTACTTGAGTAGAGGCCCAATGTCCATCTGCTACCTTAACACTTAACATAAAAATATATGTACATAAACCTATATCCCTATAGTTATATATAAATATATTTACATATGTATGTGCCTCTATTTATACATCTATAAATGTCTTTTGCCTCCTGCTTCTTTTCTCTATTCAGGAAAAGTTTTGAGCTTCACATCTGACCCACAGACTTGAACTGGACAGGAGTTACCTGCTTCTACAACTATATGAGCCACTTTCTTGATATAAATTTCTTCTGTTATATACACATATAAACTTCACTGGTTTTGCTTCCCTAGAGAACTCAAATGAACACAACTTAAACTTGCTGTTTGCTCTTAATATTGCACTGATAGGGGCTCTTTCCAAACTGATATCTTATTCCTCTCAGTGAATCAAACTACATTCTGTTCAGTCATGTCATAACAAGCTAGTACACCTTAATTTGTCTAGCCAGAGCTCTTAGACAAAAAGATTAAAGGCAACTATGGTAGTTACATAATCATGTGTCAATTTGAAAGGATTAAGAATGAAGGGATGGAGTCTAGCCTGTGTGGGCATGGCCTTCTCCTGAGGATCCTGGGAACTCCTGTATTTCTTCCTTGGAGGTGGGAGACACACACTCTCTCTTGACTCACTCCTTGTGAGACATCCCTGTGGAGAAGATGTGGAGAGAGGCTCATGGAGGCAGACCTCTGGAGCCAGAGAAGCCACATGAGAATGCTGCCAGTGCTGAGATGCTTACAATTCCATTGGATCCAGAAGACTTCCCATCCACTGACCTGTGATCTTCCTGCATTGGGCGTCATTGCATGTGTTTTGTGAGACTGATGAGGATTTTATAGATTGGCATCAGATATATGGGCTAATATTGGACTTGATCTGGACTGGGCTGGGATGTTTTCTCAATACTCAACTGCTCTTGTATATAAAGCTCGTATTTATACACATATGAGTGTCTATGGATTTGGTTCTCTAGTCTACCCAGAATAACACAGCATCCAATTTGGCAAGGAAGAAGTAAAATTCTATTTGCAGATGTATGATTACGTATATAAAAAAATCACATTAATGTTTTGAAAATTCCTTGTATATTAAATATTTCTACATAGTTATATTGTGTATATATAAATGACTTCTTTTCATGGTTGCCAAGATGATTAACTTTTCTGGTTGTTAAAATAACAACATAATACTTTTTATTGTACATAGTCTGTAGTGGCATGCATTATGTGTTGAATAAGATACTGATTGTGCTTATTTTTAGGTGAGCTAAAAGAGTAAACAGTTCCTTTCAGATAATTGCAAGTTTCCTCTGTTACAAAAATACCCAGTCCCTCTCCAAAGTCTTCTTTCAATTCTGATGAATCTCAATAGATTGTATGACGTAAACATCGTTGGGTCAAAATGGTGAGAGTAAAAACATTGTGTCCTGCTTTGGAACAGAAAACTCCTAGGGAAGATGTTAAATTTTAGATGGATATTGAAGGGAGAAATACAGACTCTACAACTCTGCCAGTCAATCAGGTAGGTCAGCAAATCCCACCTCTCTTGCTTATTTGCATACATGTTTATGAATGCATTAAAACATGTCCAAACCGGAAGAATCATGTTCTCATGAAAGCTTCCTTGGAAGAATAGTAGTATTTTCTTGACCAAGCCCAATGAAATAATTTACATCTTTGATGAACTCCTTCACCAAACATTTAAACTTTTCTCAACATCATTCCATTTTTTCTCTACTGTATTTCTGGTTTCACCAGATGGTTTCCCCTGTAAGTGTAAGACTATCATTCGGCACATTTTTATTGCTTTCTACATTGGGCACAGCTCTAGATGTGGGAGGTACAGCTGTAAAGAAGGTGGAGTCTGGTTACCACACTCGTGGAACTTCGTATTGAGTTCTTAATCAGGATCTTGTCATTGTTTAGACATCTTTTTGAAGTGATAGCCTCTACCTTAATGAGCTTTCTTTTTGAGAACCGCATTTCTATCAGCCTCGATGCTCCTAGGTTCGATTTTGCAATTTTATTTTTGTTAAGACAACTTCATTTTTCTGTTCGTTTTTTGTCCGTAGCTTACTATGCACAATTTTAGCTGTTGACAGTTTTATTTCATGTTGATTATTTCTAACAAGTCAGATTTGTTGTCCTACGCCAATTCTTGCAGCATTCTTCAGACAGGTTTTTATTTATGACAAGTTTTACCACCGGCAGTATCAGCCATTGCCAGTATTATTTTGTGTTGAACGTTTCTGCCAAGTGAACAATGTCCCCAACAATCTAGTGAAAGGGCACTTTGGGTCAAGCTTATTGAGCCAAAATTTCAGACTTTAGTAAAGGAAAATGATTGAACAAATGGTGTGATAAGATTATGATTCTGGGGCACAAGAAAACTTGAAGGCCATAACTGTTCAGATTAGTGCTACCACACTTTAAGGAGCACGGTGGCCTGGGATCTTGTCAAATGCAGATTTTGATTCAGTAGGTTTGCAGTGAGCCCTGGACTCTGCTTTTCTAACCAGTTTCCAGGTGATATAGCTGCTGCCGGCCCACTGGCTGTTTAACAAGGAGGAGTGAGAGTAAGATATGCATGGTGGTCCAGTTACTGCACTTACTGTCATTGGGTCAATTATGAATCATAGTGACCCCACAGGGCAGGGTAGAGCTGCCCATGTGAGTGTCTGTGACTTGTAACTATGAGCGTGCAAAGCCTGGTCTTTCTCCCAAGGAGCTGGCTGGTAGTTTCGAATTGCTGACCTTGCTGTTAGCAGCCTAACTGATAACACTATGCTACCAGGGCTCTTGGTAGTCCAACAGGCCCTTCTCATCTTGGACAAGTTACCTAGTTTCTGTGTCTGCCTTATTCATTTAGAAACAGGAAAGGTAAAAATATATCAGGGGCTTGTTAGGAGCCCTAGTGGGGTACTGGGTTATGAGTTGGGCTAGGAACCACGAGGTCCACAGTTTGAAACCACCAGCCTCTCTGTGGGAGAAAGGTGAAGCTTTCTGCTCCTGTAAAGAGTTACACTCTCAGAAACCCACAGGGGCAGTTCGCCCTGGTCCCATAAGGTTACAATCTACTGAATGACAAGTGAGTCTTTTGGGAAGGGTTTGCTATCAGGACCATAATTTATATAAAATGCTTAACCCAGGGTCTGGTGCCTCCTCAAGACGAAATGGTAACCCTTATTCACTAAGGTGATAAAGCACATGGCAGGGTCAGGGAGTGAATGGTTAGTGGGCTGATGTCACATCGAGCCTGTCTGAGTTAACAGTCTCACTCTGTCATGGGAATGCAGGATTTCAGGCCCTACCCCAGAACTAGAGCTCCTGGGTGATGCAAATGGCTAATGTACTCCCTTGCTAACCAACAGGTTGGAGGCTCAAGTTTACTTAGGGGTGCCTCAGAAGAAAGGCCTGGTATCTGCTTTGGGGGAAAAACAATGAGCCACAGAAAGCTCCATTGAGCACAGTTCTTCTCTACACATAGTTCCACGCCTGGTGTCACAATGCATCCCATTCAACTCAGTGGCAACTGGCTTGCCTCAGAACTGCCCAATCACAATCTTCCGTTTTAAAAGAACCTGAGAAAATCTGTATGCATGCACTTTCAAGTTTGAGGGAACCAACCTGACTGCCATCTAATCGATTCCAACTCATAGTGACCAGATAGGTTAGGGTAGAACTGCTCCTGTGGGACTCTTTCTCCTGTGGAGCAGCTGGTGAGTTCGAACTGCTGACCCTGAGGTTAGCAGGCCAACTCTTAAGCTCTATTCCATCAGGTCATCACAGATGAGAAAAGCTACTAATTGGATCTATAAACTTTCATCTGATCCACAACATAAAAGTTAGCATCTAATAAAAGCAGGAACAGGAGGCAAATCTGGAAAGGTACCCAAAGGATCAGATTGTACAGGACCTGGTTCTCTACTGAGGATCTTGAATCTTTCTTTAGAGGTGGCAGGTAGGTTCCCCTTTTCCCCTCCACCACCCGCCCCCCACCCCATGTTAAGCACTGTGAGTCAAATGAAGCGCCCTTCCCAGCTGAGCCCTGGTTAATGCTCATAATCCCTAGCAACACATGCTGTAGTTGTAGGCAAGGCTTGCCATCAACCGACCCAAGGGAACAGCAAAGAAGACTTTCCATCCCTGCAAACGGTCATATGAACCCTTCAAATGGAAGAGCTGAGACTATATGTCTCTAAGGGCTGGTCTGTATGTGCTGAGAAGAGTACCTGGCTCACAGTAGACCTTCAACGAACACCTGCAGTTTCTAGTTCTCTGCAGTTTACACTCTGTACCAACATTCTCACCAGTCACTAAATGAGAAAGAATAGGGCAATGTATTCACATTTGGGGGTGAGTGAGTATTACAAGACCCTTTATTTTGTGGGATGAGGTTGATGATAGTACGTGAGATGTTTTAAAATCTCTTATGACAAAATTAAGAGTGTTAGCAGCCCGGTGGTCCCAATCACATTCTTCAGTTTTTCTTATCAAACGAGACCATGGACACCTGGAGGTGCTTATGACCTGTACTGTGGGCCAGTGAGTACTGAGTGGCTCCTGCTGGCTGAGGAGGCCTGAGCTCTGGGGAATAGCCTAACTACTGTTTCTGCTCCCTTCACCCTACAGCACCCTACAACACTTTATCCTTTGAACAAGGAAGAGTGAGGACGGGTTTTGCAAATGAAAGGGTCGACCTCATATTTTACCAGAACACCCTTGACTCTTCCATTGACAAGAAGCATGTGAGCCTGTGGTCAGTCCCGGGTGGTAGCACCAGGAAGAAGTAAACTCCAATCGTCCCCATCAAACAGGTCCAGGTGGTGATGTAAAGTGCCACAGGGTGGAGTTCACTAAGAGACTAGACTTGCTCTCAACAGCCCTCAGACAGAGACTATAACTGTGTGGGATTAGCAGAGTCCTGGGGCCCCGAGTTAAAGAGGGGTGCTTTACACTGAATGACCCAAGAGAACTTTTCCAATGTGAGCACCAGACGTTTGGACATGAGTGAATATTGGCTGTGTTTTCTGGACGCTGTGCTGCACCCGGATGCCCTGAGCTCTCCAAGCCAGCGCTGGCTTTGCAATCCATCTGCTCCGGCTTCCAAGTGCTGGGCTCTCCCTGCGCGCGCGCTCAGTGATTCAGAGCCCAACTGTTCTAACAAGGCCAAGCCTATTGAGGTTTAAAGCTCCCCCAATTGAAAAATAGTCTCTATTTATTGCCTTTTCCCTCCTTCTTTAGTCAAACATAGAAATCTATGTGCCAGTGTAAACCACCCACTCCATCTTCATCGACTTCCTGGTGAGATGTGTGTAGTTGCACTGTCATCTCATTTTCGAAAATTAATGTGCAAATAGAAGCAACAATAATGCCATGTAGAGAAAAGCAGTGTTCTGTGCACTTCTTGGATTGATCGCTTCTTGGCAGGTCAACTGAGAGAGAGAAGGGGAACCAGAGTTCAGAACTGCAATATATGGGGCTCAGATCAGAACCCCATTTAATACCACAGTGTGCACCATATTTTCAATGGGGGGCTTTGACTGCTTCTTGAATATCCAGCTTGCCGAAGCTCGTCATTAATTCACTTTCTTAGGGAAGTCTCAATAGACAGCATGCAAACATCTCTGAAAGAATGGAGGCTTTGGTTTGACTGCCTTGCTTTGAAACTGTAGCCCTTAAAAAGATGATTGAAAGTCTTCACTGGAAGTTTATTATTAATGAATAAGGTTTTGTACTTATGCATATGAGGCCTTCTGGAGAGAACGAATTCAAATGTCCTTTCCCAAGGAGGCCTAGGGCAAATATCGTCACTTCCTTCCAAACCCAAACCAAACTCACTGTTGTGGAGTCTATTCCAACTCATCATGACCCCATAGGAGAGGGTAGAACTGCCCGGTGGGCTTCTGATACAGGAACTCTATGGGAGTGGAGCTCTTCAACTTTTTCCAGAGGAGAGGCTGGCGGATTTGAACTGCTGACGCCGTAGGCAACACCCCAACTCATAACCTCTGTGCCGCTTCAGGACTAGAAAATTGCATGGGACTGGTTCACCACTGCTCTCTGTGTCCACCAGAGGTCAAAAAACCTAACTCGCTGCCATGAGTCAATGCTGACTCATTGCGACCCCCTTGTAATCAATAGTTACAAGTAACTATTGATGGGAATAAAAAACTCAGTCTTTATCCAATGTAGCTGCTGGTGGCTTTGAACTGCTGACCATTTGGATTGCAGCCCAATTTGTAACCACGATACCACCTGGACTCCTCCACCACCAGAGGCAGTCACCTTAGATTTCAAGGACAGGCATGCATCCCTTAACAACCTGATATCAAAATCAAACTCATTGCCATCAAGACCATCCACAGTGACCCTGAGGGACAGGGTAGAATTGCCCCTGTGAGTTTCTGAGACTGTAGCTCTTTACAGGAGTTGAGAGGCTTATTTTCTTCCTGAGGAGCAGCTGATGGTTTTGAACTGCAGACCACTGCATATTCACTACATCACCAGAGTTCCTAAACACCCGATACAGTCCATGAAAGAGGATGCTGTGCGATTTGGACATCATGAAAACATATTGTATACAGGCAGTCCCCGTACTCTGTATGTTAAAAGTTCTCAAACCTCAAACTACAGGGTAGCACTGTCCCTATGGATTTCTTAGACTTTCACTCTGTACAGGAGTAGAAAGCCTCATCTTACTCCTGTGGATTGTCTGGTGGTTTCAAACTACAAACCCAACGTATTGTTGCCGAACTCATAACCACTATGCCAGGGTTCCTAGTAATGCCTACCACACTCACGTCTTATGGGAGCCCCCAGGACAACGCTTTAGAGTGGTATCCATTGGATACCGGAGGCTGGCCTTGCTGAGGGTGTCTGGGTGCAGCGTAGAGAAGAGGTGCATAAGGGTGTGGAGCCGGCATGCACGCTCCAGAGGTCTACTGTCAATGGTGGCCCTGGAGGTCGCTGCGGCTCTGTTGATGCAGGCACTTCCTGAGCGTGTGCATCTTCTTAGTGTGAGGCATCTACAGGTGCCCCAGGCCTGCCTGGTGCTCTGTGCCCCCAGCGCCCACTGCAGATGTGGAGGAGCTACGGCAGGCAGGCACAATATGGGGATGAAAGGCTCCTGAGGTGGGTGGGGAATGAAGCCAGGCAGAGGAAAGGGGGAGCCCTGCAGTAGGTGGGGCTGGCTCCCTCTGCACCCTTGCTTTGGAGGCTGCCTAACCATGAGGGGGAAAGAAGAAAGACAGGAAGAGCTGCTTTCCTCTTATGAAGAAGCAAACAGAGCCCTTAAGGAACCGCAGACATATATGCAGTTGGACATTCCCTGGACACCGAGCAGTGCCTGTCAATCAATCAGTCAATCTTTTCTGAAAGACTTCAAAAGGAAAAGGGATGCTGGTTGGTGTTCACCGCCTCCCCTCACCCAGAGCCTGTGGTTGTCAAGAGACCCCTAAAAGACAAAGCAGAACTAGCTCATACTCTTTCCAACTGTGTAAACTTTATGGGCACAGCCTGACACAGTACATTTCCTGAGCACAGCTGGTAGGTTTGAACCCCCATCCTGCCAGTGAGCAGCCAAGGACTTCACCCCTGAGCCAGCTGCAACTTTCCCCAGCGGACAGCTTTCTCCTGTGCATGCACTTGACAGTGCTGGCCATCGGCGACTCTGACCAGGGAGGAGGGGCTTACCTCCAGCTCTCTTCTTCTGGTGCTCCCAGAGAGCTCCCACAATCCTCAGCATTTGCCTAAACCCTTTCCTATGCCCCATTTGGCTTCTCTGCCAGTGACAGTTAGTCTCACAGTTGTCATCAAGAGACAATACTTTGAAGTTCTGACAGCGTCACCCTTCAACACTGCCAAGGGACATTAACCCCCAGATAGAGGACCAACCTTCTGAAATGGCTCACAACTGTTGCTACCTCCAGGGGGGGGAGGGCACTTTATTTAATCCTCAGGAGGGTGTTTTAGATGGAATTGTCTCCCCGCAAAGCAGATATGCCGAATGTCTAACCCTTCCACCGGTGACTGTGACCTTGTTGGGAGATGGGTTCTTTCTGTGAACATGTTATCAGTAAAGTGAACCAGGTCATGGTGGAGTAGGGTAGGTCCTAATCCCTTCTGCATGGTGTTTACAATAGGGTACAAAGAAATGGAGACAGAGACACGGGCAGACGACACCAGATGAAGACAGAGCTGTAAAGCAAGAAACACCAAAGGAATGCTGGGAGCCACTTGAAGTTAAGAGAGACCCATGGGCTGCCTCGGTCTCAGAGGCCTCAGAGGGAGTCATGGCTGATGGCCTGATTTGGACTTTTAACCTCCAGAAAAACCAGAGAAGAAATGGCGAGTCTAGAAAGCCACCCCCCTCAGAGGTATTTTGTTAAGGTGGCCCCCAAAAGCAAGACAGGGGATTACAGAGATGTTGTTGCCACCCCCAGCCCCACCCCCACTTCTTCCTGAAATTCTCTGCAGCCTCTGACAAGGACCCCCTCTCTCTGGATCTTGAGGGTTCTTGGATTAGGAAAGAAAATGTTTCTCTCCTTCCTTCCCCTAACAATTCATTTCTCGGGGACCGGGTGTCCTGGAGAAATAAGCCGCCAGTGCAAGTGTGGGGGAGCAAGGGGCCCGGCGGTCGGCCCTCCCCAGCGCCTCCCTGGCAGGCTCGCCCCCTGGAAGGGTTTTTCACAGAAAGGAAAACCACTAGCACATTCAATTTTATGACTGTTGAGGTACATGCCTCCACAAAGCACATCAGCCTCCAAGGCTCTTCTCCCACCAGACGTGAGACGTGCAGGGAGATGCGGTCTTCCTTTTCCTCTCCCCCCCTAACCGCCTTTCAAAGGAAAAAATGGAAAGATTTCCCCCCCTCCCACTTTTTCGAGGCCAGATTTGCATCACAGGATTTGGTTGTGTCTATGATGATTTCCACGTAAAGCCTTCATCTAGGTTTTGTTTCCCTCCTGATCTTCTTGCCCCTAACATGGTTACCTATTCCGCTGTACTATGGATTATGTGTTGGACTGCTAACTACAAGGTCAGCAGTTCGAAACTACCCATTGCTCCTTGGGAGAAAGATGAAGCTTTCCACTCCCTTAGAGTTAAAGTCTAGTCCACTCCCAGGGCAGTCCTATTCTTCCCTGTGGGGTTGCTATGAATCCAAATGGACTCAATGACAGTGAGAGAGACATCTCGCCTGAAGGGAGGCCTGCTGGTCCAGTGGATTAAGTGATGAGTTCAAACCTACCAGCTCCTGCTCAAGAGAAGTCCGAGGCTGTGTGCCGTAAGCAGGGACAGTGTCAGAAATCCCACCGAGCAGTTCTACTCTGTCCTATACAGTTGCTATGAGTTGAAGTCACTCCATGGGAGTTGGTTTAGTGTTTCATCTCACCTAAAATGGAGGGACCCTTCAAATGGAGTGAGGTACGTGTTCCTACGCTGATCATGAGGATGGTAGTTCTATACCACCAGATACGCCATAGGAGAGAAACTAGGCTTTCTACTTCAGACAAGGACTATCCCCCTGGCCCCCTTTCCCTCTTACCGCCCAGCCCTCCTGTCCAATTTACAATGGCCAACACCTTCACTGCTATAGCAAAGACTGTCTCTACTACTTGGGGGGCCCAAGACACTGGGGATCAATGGCTCCCAGAAAGGCTTCTCCACAAAAAAACTAACAACGAACAAACGCTGGCTTTTAATGACCCCAGCTCCGTCATCCTTCAAATAGGAGACACTCCGCTCCAGGGCATGCCTCTACTGGCTCCTACAGTTGCACCCACAGAGCTTCAGTTAGCCACACCGGACCCTTCCTGAAAATGAACCGTTGTCTTGGCTGCCCTCCCTGCTGTCTCACTTCCTCACCCTCCCACGGGTGATTCCTGGGATCATCTGCCAAACAATGCACTTATATTTCAATCATGCTCAGTACCTACTCAAAAAGAGTCAATTCTGACTCACGCTACCTGTATAGGGTAGAGCAAAAATGCCTCTGTTGCTTTCCGTGATTGTCAATCTGTATCTATCTGGACAGAGAAAACCTTACCTTTCTCTCTTGGAGCGACTGGTGGTTTGGACCTGCTACTTTGTGGTGAACAGCGGAACTCATTACTCACTATGCCTCCAGAGCCCCTCGGTGCCTACAACTAAACGCAAACACAAACCTACTGCTATCAGGCTGATGTTGACACACAGCGGCTCTGTAGGACAAAGCAGCACTGCTCCCTACGGCTTCTGAAACTATGACCTTTTATGGGAATAGAAAAGATCATTATTCTCCGGCAGAGCAGCTGGTGAGTTTGAAACACTGACCTTGTGGTTAACAGCCCGACTCAGAGCCTGCTATGCCACTCGTGCTATTGACCTCCTACTAGGAGTGGGGTCTCAAACGAAGGCACCATTTGTGGACGAGAGCAATCCTTTTGCCGTAAGTTCTCTTGTTTCCGAGTAAGATGTGAATGTGGACAGAGGCATTCCGTAAGTAATTATTGCACCTGTCACACTGTGACCAGCCCCTGCTTGGTGCCTCTACCTGGAAAGTCAGGCTCACTCCTGCTTCCCAGCATCCCGTTTACCCAGGGGCAGTGCGGCCAAGTGTTAGGAGCTCAGGCTCCCGAGCTAACGTG